>NC_138182.1:81838093-81990612 GCF_964194105.1 Spermophilus citellus
ACCAATCCCACATAATTCCAGGCTCCAGTTCTCACATATTCCTCATGTGATTCTCCTTTGATATAAAACAAAGGTCCATCAGTGAGCTGGACTTGTCATCCTCCATGAGTTTAGCCTAGCTGAATAATCCTGCAGGTTTTGCCACAAAGGGTTTGACAGTCAAGGCAACCAGCAGTACGACCTTGCACTGTTAATGATTTTCATCCTCACACTCTCTTCCCAGGAGGGCAACCACTAAAAAAGATTTGGCAAAACTTTATAGCAAGATTTTGCCCCTTTAAAATTACCTTCTACTCTCTGTAACCAAATCTGTCGCATTTGCTCCTGAACTAGAACATTTCTGTAGTCCATTGGTTTTAGCTCCAGTGCATACTGGGTGCCAGAGGTATCATGGGCTCCATGCTGATCTCATATGGTTGAATCAGTCAGATGCACCCACCCTGTATTATAAATAAACTAACGTGGTTGACATTGCTGTGTCTCAAGGCAGCAATAGGAGTAAACTGAGAGTGAAGAATACCAGATTAAGTGGGACCACCTCTACTGGAAAAAAAAATGTACAGGGATAAGGGCTCAGACTTATTAACTCATTCATGGTCTCCCCACTGATCTCACTCTCTCCTCTCTCCTCTAGTTCTATGACTTTAAATATCATCTGACCATAGCCAAATGCGTATTCAAAGCATGGATTTGTCCCTTAAACTCCAGAATCACAGACCCACTTACTTTCTTGAAGTATATGCTTAGAGGTCTAATGATTGAGTGATACTTAAAATGAGCACAACCGAACTCCTGATTAGCCTAACATCTCTCCTTAAGTGCATATCATCCAGTCATTGCTATTTCAGTTAATGACAACACCACCCTATCAACCTAGAATTATTATTTTTTTACCTTCTCCTTTCACTTCAGATGTATTGCCCTCCTTGCTTTCCTTATACATTACCAGGGACTCTTCTACATAGAGCTCTTTGCATATTATTGTTTCATTTTCCCAAAGTGATCACTTTCTAATTATAACCTGTAACCTCCCCCTTCCTTATTCGTTCAAGAACGTCCCTGATATCTACATAGAATGCCTCCCCTACTGAGTTATTTTTCTACCCTCTCATCATGCTTTATTTCTCTTCCTCCTTTTACCATTATTTCTTTTGTTCATGTGTGTATTTTCAGTTGATTCCCACTAGATTGTACTTTATTTAAACAAATTCTGCTTTTTTGGCTCACCACTACATCCCCAAACTTTTGTTAATCTCCTCCTGTAATAAATCCTTTCTCTGTGAAACACATAATTGAATGAAAGAATAAAGAAGAACTCTAATGAGAGATCCCTGAAGGAACCATCATGTTTAGGAATTAGGAATACAGAACTCTGAGTCGTCTCAAAGAAGAGACAATTAAACCAAAAGAACTGGAGTCGCTGAAGCCAGTGGAAGCAACTGTTTGAAGCTAGAGGAAGTGGTTAGCAGAGGAGGGGCCAGAGAAGTGAGAGGACAACAGAGAGTGGTAAAGAATCAGGGTCAAATGAGGAAAGACTTTCCAAAAACAGACAGTGACCAACAATGTCAAACATATTTGAAGAGTCAAGTAAGATCAAATGGCCATTGAGTTTGTGAAACAGAGATTAATAAAAGCAGTTTTGGTGGAGTGTCGGAAACGAGAATCTAATTGCAATAGGCACAAGGAGCTGCAAAGAAAAGAGGGAAAGGAAATAATGAGTACATAAAATTCTTTGAAGAAATTTTTCTCTAAATAGAAACTGAAATGGAGCAATTGGAGTGGATATTCAGATACTTGGGGCATTTTAGTTTTTCAGATAGAAGATATTATACCATCTTGGTATTTGGATGAGAATAATCTTGTAAATAAGGAACAGTGACTATAGAGGAAAAAGGCATAACAGTAACAGTAAAATATATATATATATATATACTGAATTCCATCCCTCTTTGCATACTCTTGCATATGCAAATACATGATTCCTATTTTTGTCTCATTTCTTAATATCGTGCTTTTTAAATTCAGGAAGAAATGCAAAATAATACTACAAAAACTTGCCATTCTGCTTTTTATCTGCTTTTTCTCCTTTTCCAAATGTGACCAATTGTAAATCCTGCATACAATCAATACAGACAATATATAAGCCATTTTGGACTCTAAGCATATGCTAAGCATGCTGGTATTGACTGTTACATTTCCTTGAAAAGAAATGCTGTTTATGACAATTGGACTGCTAAAGAGTCATGATAGAAACACAGCAGTTCAGGGTCTGCCAATGGAAAGTGGGTGAAGGATCTTTGGAAATGGGAAGGTCAAGAATTTGAGAGTCCAAGGTAGACAAAACACACTTAGTAGAAGTATATTATTACCATTTGGATTTTAAATGTCCCCCAAATGTTCATATGGTAAAAGCCTAATCACCAGCCTATGGCACTATCAAGAGGTGCTGGAACATTTAATAGGTGGGGCCTACTAGTGCTGAGGGCCATTGCCAAGTAGGAATGACGCATCGAAATTTCCTTGCCAGCGTACCCCATGTTGCTTAGAGGAAGGACTCGTGGAAATGGACTTGCCTTGGACATTCGCTGTGACATTGCATGTATGTTTGAGAAAGGTGACCCTGCTCAAGGACCAGGGTGGATCCAGGTTTAGGGTGTATCCTGCAGGTTTTAGGAAGTATCCCTCTCCTTGGGTTTAGGGCGTTCCCGGTTTAGGACAATTTGGGTTTAGGGCATTCCCGGTTCAGGACAATCTGGGTTTAGGACAGTTCCAGGTTTAAGGTTATTCCTGCTGGGAATAGAGCATATCCTGCTGCCTGAGTTCCTGTTGAGTTCTCGTGGGATTGAGAAAGTTTTTGTGATTCAAAGCCTGGTGGAGTACATGAATTTGGGCCCAGAACTTGGATTTCCCGAGAACGTGTTTGTAGAGGGCCGGTGTGAGTTTGGGAATAAAGAATTGCTGTTTGAATCTACAAAGCTGTGAGTGGCTCATGATTCTGTGCCCAGCCAGACTGCGGCATACTAGAAGAAAGGTAGGTCAGTGGGGCCATGCCCTTGAAGTACATGTTGGGACCCTGTTCCTCCTCTGTCTTTTTCCCTTCCCTGCCAACATCAGAAGAGCAGCCTCCATTGCCATGTACTTGTATCATAATGGCACTGTACTGCCATAGTCCAAAGGCAACTAGGGCAAATGTTCACAGGATGAAATTTCTGACACTGAGCCAAAATAAACTTTTTCTCCTTTCAATTGATTTTGTCAGATATTTTGTCACAGCAACAAAAAGCTGACTAACACATATATTGAAATCACCAACAGTTGGATGGATCGATAAACCAAGTGCTGAGCCTTTAGGTTGCATGGTCCAAACATCCACAAGAGGATGAGTGGAGGAACCTATGTTTGAGTTTCACTGGAGTTGAACATTCATTCATACTTCGCATAGCATTCCTGGGCGATCTCAATAGCTCCTGCCACTTTAATGATGAGATATATTTTAGTGTATACATTAGTAACAAAGAAATATCTACCTTTAGACTCCAGACTCCCATAGCCAGCTGCTTACAATATCTTCACTAAGGTAGAAATTAAAAATGTCCAAAATTAAAAGAATTTCTCATTTCTTCTCAATTGCTTAAGAAAGAAGTATCAATAGCCACTTTAATCTATCTCTATCATCTGACACATCTATAAATTGAATACATATTGCTTCTACTTCCTATCTCTCTGCCAGCTCTGACCATTTCTTCAAACTCATCTGTTATAACTCTATTTCCAAAGGCCATAATTTTTTTTTCATGGATGTGTCCAACAGCTTCCTGATTAGTACCTACTTTCTTTCTTCTCCTTGGTTTCCACACACACAATTGATTAGAGAGGAAATGGCTGGAAAACACTACCGATTGAACATTCTTTTTTATTTTCTTTGTAATTATCATTGTTCTTCTTTTATCCAATTCTTTTTAAGTATTTTCAGCTTAAGAGAAATGGCCTATTGTGTGAAGCTTGAGGAAAGCAAACTCCATTCCCCACTATAGTAACTGAAAGAGAACAGACCCTTCCGTCCCCCATCTTCTAGTACCTAAGACACCAACGTCGAATGTAGGCTTGGCCAATTTGATACTTGCACTCAGCACTTTGAATCTGGAGTAAACGATGTGAAAGATCATGTAGCTGTGTTACTTCACAACAGCTCTCTAGAGTGGGTAGAGTATCCCAAGGGCCAAAGGAGGGAACTGTTCACCTATCAGAAGTGCCACCCTAATAAGTTGTTCTGATCCATCACCTTGGCTGTGGCACAAGCTGACTAGACTCCATTAGTTCTCAGATTTTCTGGATCTCCAACTTGTCCTATAAGTATTTCTAAGCCAATGTAAAAAGTTAATATTCTGCTTGACCCAGCCCATATAATGTTCTATTGCTCACAGTGCAAATTCTGACAGGCACAGGTTGGTAAAGAGGTTGTCATAATAGTTTAGGATAAAAAACGAGTGGCCTCAACTAAAACAAGGGCAGCATAATGGAAAGGATTGAAAAATAGGAGTTAAAATTCATAGGAATTTGTTGGATCCTGAGATAAAGAGAAGCTGAAGTCAACAAGAATAGTTTTTAGCCTGAGCGAATGAAGTGGTTGTGAGTACTTGGAAACAGCAAAGAATAGAGAAATAATAATTATAAAGGAGTTGGGCAGATGGCTGCGGTGAGTGGGATTTGTGGCGGTGGGAATAATTACTATTTAATAAAAGTTGAGTCTGAGACTTTAAGATAATGTTATGAGAGCCATGAAGTAGACAGATGGATGAATCTGTGGGAAATGTTAGGGATAAAGATAGAGAATTGAAGTCATCAGGAACTGAAATCATGAGAGGAAATGAGATCACTCTGGAAGAGCTCATAGCATGAGAACAGTGGGTTGAGGATGGACATCTGGAGATGAGCTTAGGAAGAAGTCTAGAAAATAAATCAGAGCATTTTGGACCAGTCTGTTTCTTATGAGATAGTTTGACTTTAATTATTCCACCTTCTTATTTCCTTAGACATCTAATGCCATTTGAAAATCATATTCTTCCTCCCTTCCTTCCTTCTTTCCTTCCTTCCTCTTCCTCCTCTTCTTCCTTCTCCTCCTCCTCTTCTTCTTCTTTTAATTTTTTGAATTTCCTTCCCCATGAGCTACAATTTTGAATAGTTATTATCTACCTCAAGTTTCTAAGCAAAGATTAGAGTTCCACATTCTTTTCTAGAAACCTCTTCCTTTAAGCTCTGAAGAAAAATAAATATCTCTCCATTTTAAGCAAATCTATCAGAGGGGAAAATTTCTAAAAGTCACAGAATAAAGGAATTTGCTTGTAACTAATACTCCCACATAGATCCCTAAGTGCAGGTTTTCTCCATCCCCAAACCCCCAAGCCCCCATAGCCATCCTGAGTTTACAAGTTCTAATTAAATAGAGTCCTAATTCAGTCACCAAGTGAGGACCTGTTTGACCTACAAGAAACTCAATCAATTATTCCCCCACGTTTTTAGCATTATTCTTTGGTTTTGATGCCTTATATCAAATACATGCTGCTGGTTAAATAGGGACTGTGTTGACATAAAAAATTATCTTATAGTTAGTTATAAATCCACTGCTCTTATATTCTCAGATTTTACTGTTTCTTGAATGCAAGCATCTCTGATAGTGCGCATGTACAAATATGTAACAGCAAATGGCATCAGTATATACTATAATGCACCCATTTTAAAAATATGGGGGAAAAGTAAATATGTACATTAAACTATATATTAGAAAAAAACTATATGATGAGAATAGTTCATCTTTATTCTTAATAAATAAAAAGGCCAAATTGGCTCTTTAAAAAAATCTCTAGTAGATGGAAAAGAGGTAATGAAAAAGGAAATAAATATATATGCAATTCCTCCATCTTTTCTTTGTCTTAGGGTTGGGGGAGGATAGAAAAAGGGAATTATTCTATAGTCCCAAGACAGGAAAAGGAATTCCTAACAAATGCAACAGAAAAAAAAAATTGAGAAAGACGGTGATACATAGCCTGAAGGTAATTTTATACAATATTTTAAACAACTTTGTGCATGAAACAAGAGAAAAGCAGTGATACATGGAGATCCAGATAATGCCAATACATTAAAGTAAAAATACCAAGTTCAGAGTATCAGAGGTTAAACTAAAGGTTCAAGTCCCAGAGCAAAGAGTTTAGATTAGAAACAAAAGAGGTAGAAATCCCAGGTATGGTCCTGAACTTAAGAAGGGAAGTGTTAATAATTTACATAAAGTTGTATAGTAAGATTTGACTTGAAGACAGGGAAAAAGGGAAAGCACATCAGTGACACTCTGGGAAACATCATTTAACTAAAAGGCAGAAGAAAAAGAACAGAGATTGACCAGAAGCTTTTGAGTGCTATTTTTTAAAGTGTTGAGACAAGGTCTCTAATAAGGCCAAAAGAGAAAATATGGAATAAAAAAAGGAAATTTGTGTCAACTGAAACCAATGGAGACCTTAAATCCCTATAATATTCTCTGGAATTCAATTGAATCTATGAGGTGGTGTGTGCACCGTGGAGCCAGTCCCTGGGGAGGCCCTAGGTAAAGCTTGTAGAGGACATGAGCTGAATGGCAAAGCCTCTTCTAGTTTCCTGAGAACTAAATCCATTCAAGAGCTGCCTGGATTCTTAAAATAAGAAACCAGAAGATGAAGGGAGTTTTAAGAAAACAGGAAGTTTGGGGTATAATCAAGTAAAGGAAGAAACTGGAAGACATGGTAAAGCAGAAATTATTCTGAGAAAGAAGACCCTGTAATTGAAAACATTATAAATCAGCAGTAAAACATGAGAAATTAACTTTAGGCAGGAGAAAGATATACTGTATTGCAATATATTAAGTAATTAATAATGGAAACTATATCTAATATTAACCCTCACCACTACTTGCCTTTCCCAATGGACATCTGCCTGCAGATAGGCCTCTCTTGGTTTTTAAGGCAATAAAAACTTTACGAAAATAATTGTAGGCTCATATACAGTTTTAAAAATAACAATACAGAGAGATGTAGTGGGTTCCTTACCCCGTTTCACCCAATAGTAACTTTTTTTAAATTTGATACTAGGGATTCAATCTCTGACCTATATTCTCTGAGCTATATCCTCAGACCTTTTTCAAATTTTTTTTAAAATTTTGAAACAGGTTCTTGCTAAATTGCTGAGAGTTTGGTAAATTTGGGGGACTGATCTCAAACTTGCAATCCTTCTGCCTTAGCCTCCCAAGTCACCAGGATTACAGATATGCACTGCCACCACATCTGGCAGCAATCAGGATTGACATTATATCACCATTTTTTTAAGGGTAGTGTTGTCAAACAAATTTAAAGACTGTGGGATTAATATGCTCTTATCATAATTTAGAAGGTAAAAGCAATGAGTTGAGAAGAGGTTTTAAACGTCTGACAGTGTCAGACCAATAACATCTCTTCATCTAATGTGAAATTGAGAAATTACAGAAAGTATCATGTTGCTTCATTAAAGGATCTGCATGCATCTATAGAACCATCAGTTCTAGGACTGTAATAAAAATGTTAATGAAATTTTAACTTTAAGAGGAAGTCGAAAGTGCAGGGCAGTGATACTGGCCAAATTACACTGTTATATTATTTGCATGTAGGACTATGTAACAAAAAATTCCACCATTATGCACAAGTACAATGCCCAATAAAAGTATATTGAAAATAAATTTAAATTTTAAAGATAAATTTAAAATATCTTTTAGTGTCAGAATAAAAGATCTCATAACTTCTCAATTTCATCTTTAGAATTCATTTCTAAATTACTTTTAATCACTCAAAAAGTATTTATTGATGTTTATTAGAAGACTGATATTGTTTAAATTCTGAGAACCTACTGGAAAACAAAAGAGACAATGTGCCCACCCATGTATCATACCATATATATATACACATATATAAATTAAAAGTTTTAAGGGGAAAAAAACTTTTCCAAATCGTTGTTATTGTTGTTACTGAGAATGGAACTCAGTGGCACTTTACCACTGAGCTACATCATCCCCAACCATATATATGTATATGTGTGTGTGTGTGTGTGTGTGTGTGTGTGTGTGTGTGTGTTTTGAGACAGTTATCTCAATTAGTTGCTCAGGTTGGCCTTAAACTTGGGGAAATCTAGCCTCCACTTTACAAATGACTGGTATTACAGGTATGCACTACCATGTCTGGCTCACACAGCTCTTCAAGGCACATATCTCTGTGATTTCCAGGAAGGCCCTAGAACAGAGGCTCTGCACAGTGGTTTCAAAACTGAATTCATGGCATCCTGCTTTTCCAAGACCTTTCTGACATGGTGTTGAGCCAAAGATGACTGCCAGACTCTTCCACTTAGTTCTGCCCCCAAAATCATTGAGGAATGTAGAACATTTAACATAAGATAGAAAAGAAAGGCTGAGCGAAGTGGCGTACACCTATAATCCCAGCAGTTCAGGAGGCTGAGGCACGAGGATTATGAGTTCAAAGCCAGCTTCAGCAAATTAGAGAGGCCCTAAGCAACTCAGAGAGACCCTGTCTCTAAATAAAATATAAAAAAAAGAGCTGGGGATGTGACTCACTGGTTGAGTGTCCCTGGATTCAATCCCCAGTACAAAAAAAAAAAAAAAAAAAGATGAAAAAGACAAAAGTGGTTTAACATTCCAGCAAAATATTCATTCAAACTAAATAATGCATCTACATTATTTTAAAAGAAGAAGGAGGAGGAGGAGGAGGAGGAGGAGGAGGAGGAGGAGAAGGAGGAGAAGAAGGAGAAGAAGGAGAAGAAGGAGGAGAAGGAGAAGAAGAAGAAGAAGAAGAAGAAGAAGAAGACGAAGAAAGTCTTTTGGTGACCCTAAGAGCTATTATTTCCCCCGCCCCCCGCCCATGAACCATTTGATTCAATTCAGAACCCGAGACTGCACCTTCTCCCTGGTCTTTCTTTTCTTATCCCTTTCTCTTCTTTATCAGTCCCTCCCATACAATCCCATGTTCTTCATACTGTTGAGTCCCTTATTCAAATTTGACTTACCAAAACCCAACATCATCTTTACTTCCCTGAAATATGATAATGGCTCTAAATAGCAAATTTCCTTCTCTGTTATTACGCCCTATGTTATTTTCATTGTAGTCTGGTTGTATGTGTGAAAATAGCTATTTCAATAAACTTCTGGGTGGAACAAGTGAAAACACATGTTATATAACTATGATGGCATTAGGCAGAGACAGCAGAGAGAGGAAATTACTCTCTGAACATAAAAGTTAAAAAATAGATGAATGGGGCTGGGGATGTGGCTCAAGCAGTAACGCGCTCGCCTGGCATGCGTGCGGCCCGGGTTCGATCCTCAGCACCACATACAAAGATGTTGTGTCCGCCAATAACTAAAACATAAATATTAAAAAAATTCTCTCTCTCTCTTCTCTCTCTCTTTCTCTCTTCTCTCTCCCTCTTTAAAAACAAATAGATGAATGAAGGACATCAGATGATGCTCACCATTGCTAGCAGTCAGAGAAATGCAAATCAAAACCACCCTAAGATACCATCTCATTCCAGTAAGATTGGCAGCCATTATGAAGTCAAACAACAATAAGTGCTGGCAAGGATGTGGGGAAAAGGGTACACTTGTACATTGCTGGTGGGACTGCAAATTGGTGCAGCCAATTTGGAAAGCAGTATGGAGATTTCTTGGAAAGCTGGGAATGGAACCACCATTTGACCCAGCTATTCCCCTTCTTGGTCTATTCCCTAAAGACCTAAAAAGAGCATGCTACAGGGACACTGCTACATCAATGTTCATAGCAGCACAATTCACAATAGCAAGACTGTGGAACCAACCTAGATGCCCTTCAATAGACAAATGGATAAAAAAATGTGGCATTTATACACAATGGAGTACTACTCTGCATTAAAAAATGACAAAATCATAGAATTTGGAGGGAAATGGATGGCATTAGAGCAGATTATGCTAAGTGAAGCTAGCCAATCCCTAAAAAACAAGTGCCAAATATTTTCTTTGATATAAGGAGAGTAACTAAGAACAGAGTAGGGAAGAAGAGCATGAGAAGATGACTAACATTAAACAGGGGTGAGAGGTGGGAGGGAAAAGGAAAAAGAAGGGAAATTGCATGGAAATGGAAGGAGACCCTCAGGGTTATACAAAATTACATACAAGAGGAAGTGAGGAGAAAGGGGAAAATAATACAAGGGGGAGAAATGAATTATAGTAGATGGGGTAGAGAGAGAAGATGGGAGGGGAGGGGATGGGGGATAGTAGAGGATAGGAAAGGCAGCAGAATACAACAGACACTAGTATAGCAATATGTAAAACAGTGGATGTGTAACCGATGTGATGCTGCAATCTGTATACGGGGTAAAAATGGGAGTTCATAACCCACTTGAATCAAAGTGTGAAATATGATATGTCAAGAACTATGTAATGTTTTGAACAACCAACAATAAAAATTAAAGGAAAAAAATATTTAAATCAAATCGTGTTCTTTCAGAAAAAGTAGATAGTAGTTTGTTATCATTATATAATGAATTTATTCTGTACGTGGTGTTACATCTCTTTCTCATTAGTAACACAAACAATGAATTATACCAATTTCTCCCTATAAATCTACATTTTTATAAAGATAAAAATATGTATAACATGGTGTTTGAACTAATCATTTTAACATAAAACTAATATAAAAATATCTACAGGAAACTTACTTCTGCATGACTAATTTCCAAGTAAATATAATAGACAAAATATAACATACACAACGAAAATAATTGAAACTACCTAAAAATTATGGGTTTAAAAAATATTCCTAACCCTTAATCTAACCATTCCACTTCTAGTATTTTAAGAAAGTATCCCATAACGATGGTAGCCCAATTCATAAACACCTTTACAGCAGTGTGTATTTTTAATTCACTGATTATACACATATTAATTGAGCACTAAGAATCTAATCTTATTCAATGCATCAAGAATATAGAAGTAGCAAAAGAGAAAATTTTGTGTTCATGGACTTAAATTCTGAGGGTAAAAGAAATAGACATAAAAAAATGTCATGTTAGATGATGACAGATACTGTGGAGATTAGAAGGAAGGAAGGAAGGAAGGAAGGAAGGAAGGAAGGAAGGAAGGAAGGAAGGAAGGGAGGGAGGGAGGGAAGGAAGGGAGAGGTGAGCAGACAACCCGTCTGAGAGTTGAAATTTTAGTGTTGCCATAAGAAGAGTTGAGAAGGTCAAATTTACCCAAAGACGGAATAAGGTGAGGGAGCCAACTGTGAAGCTTTTTGGGAAAGAACACTTCAGACCAAAAGCAAGGGCAAATGCCTGATGTACAAAGAGACTAGAAAGTTCCACTACCAAGGGAGAGAATAATCTGACCAAAAAAGAATGAGAAGAGACAGAGTAATAGGAGATGAAATCAGAGAGATTCCTAGGCACCAAATTACATAGAGTTTTGTTGATCATTATTAGGATGTGGACTTATAATTAAAATTCAAGTATAATAAACTCTCAAAATTATGTAAATACTAAATATATTAATGAAGAATTAATACTTCTTTGGGATGATGGGATGTAATGCAGATATTTTAAATATTTATTAATTTTTCCTAGTGAATAGGAAAACCTGGCGATAGAATATCAAGTGAATGAAGCATCATATGGCATTGTAAATGCATGGGTGCCCCTCAACCTAGGATGGCATTACATCCTGAGAAGCTCATTGTAATTTGCAAATGTAGTGAGTAGGAAGTGCAGTGGATACGCCTCACCTACCAGCATCATCTTCTAACAACCAGTACTCAGTGGAGTGTTGGTTGTTTACCCCATGACCACATGGCTGATGGGAACTTCGGCCCACTAGGAACCCTCCACTCTCACCAAAGAGCATCACACCACATAATGCTAACTTGGGAAACAATCAAAATTTGAAGTGTGATTTCTCTAGTTGTATCACTTTTATATCTTTGTAAAATCAAGGAATAAGTTGTGCCATCATAATTCAAGAATGGTCTGTGGTGAGATTCCAAATACTAAAGCAGACTAGATCATGGAAAAGGAACTTACTTGATGTGTGGATCTCAAGTTGTAAAACAGTGGATGTATTGTTTTCATTCCTTTCTTAATTTCTCAACTTTCCTTCAACAAGTGCCTAGATCTTTTATAACGTGAAAACAATTACAAGTACCTTTTGTTAAATTAGATGAATATTTTGAAAAGCTGAAAAACCCAAGGTGACTTCCAGAGCCAAATATCAAGAGAAGCCACTGGGGTGTGGCCCTCACCTTGATGCTCTGGACTCACTCTTCTTATATAATATGCATTGTCTCTCTCTTCCTAGTGACCACCTGTGCTACTGTTTGAGTATGTAGAGAAATAGCTGAGAGAAAATTTGGAACTAGGTTCTTGGCAAAGATACTATTTTGTGCTAGAGGCAAGCACAGGCTTAGTTCAGAGGCTAGATCTGAGGTAAATGCTTATTCACTGTTTGGAGAATGCAAGATTCCTGGCATGGAACTGCTTATTTTTCTAAATAAATTGAATTTGTTGTAGGAGACGGTTTAGAATCTGGCACAGACCAAAGGAGGAGGTTTCAAATGAAATTTTTACCTACTGACTCCGTAGGCTTACGTGTGCAATAGCTGTAACCTCTTTGTTTCAGAGCTTTTTGATCTCTGAGATGAGAAGAGTAAGGTCAAGGGCAGTAGAAGAAGGGAAAACACTGAACAGTGTTCCTTCCATGTGCAGATATTGCTCAAATCCAGGGTGTGTTCATATCACCCCAAGTTCAGGCTGGTAATAGATCTTGCCAGCCACCCTTCTCAAAGGATAGAGAGTAGCCAGGTTGGGGAACACTGCAAGTATATTTTTGAAAAATAAGTTCTGGAAAATAATAAAGAAAAAATTATGTCTAATAATGAAGACATATTTTTCCATGATTTTACATCAGCAAAATGTTCAACCATCCCTCAGAATCGTTCAGAAGGTTCAGTTCCAGGAGCTCCACAGATTCCAAAATCTACAGAAGCTACTGTCCCTTATATAAAAATAATAGCATAGTATTTGCATATAATCTATGCACATTTTCTGTATACTTTAAGTTATGTCTAGGTTACTTTTGATTCCTAATACAATGTAAATGCCATGGAAATAGTTGCTATACTCTGTTGTTTGGGGAATGATGAAAAGGAAGAAAAAGTCTGTACATGTTTAGTAAAGGTGCAAATGTTTCCCAAATATTTCCAACCTACAGTTGGTTGAATCCATGGATTTAGAACCCACAAACAACGAGGGCTGACTGCACATTAGGTGGAATGTGACCATTCAAAAGGGAAGTACCTAATAAAAGGCAAAAATGTGGCATAAAGAAGGCCAGAGACATGACATGATGGCAATTCCCCAATTCTGCATGTCATTCCAAGGGAATATACACACAGTGTACAGTTTAATTCAATCTTCTACCTCACTTGCATGAATCAATATAGCATTAGGGTCTTTTGATCTTCCATTTCGCTGACAACTACAAATTCAGAACTGCAAAATATGCAGAACCCAAGAAAACAAAGGAGATTCCTATTTTAAAATAGACACAATTTTATGGTTGACTCACAAAACTAAAGGAAACAAATGCATTCCCAACATAATATCAGTAAGTCTTATACACCAACCCACAAGGTGCTAAGCGAAACTTCACAGATCTGATGAATCAATCTCCATATGTCCCTGTAGGAAGAAGGGCTTCCTTTTGTATGCAACAGTGAACAAATTAGCACTCACCAACCAAAAGACATGGGGGGTGGGGGTGCTCTATTCATGACCATCAGCTTAGCCAGAAATACCAGTGATGAAAATTGAATGACATCCAATTATAAACTGAATTGTCACACAGGATTCTGGAAGGGCAGATAAATTCTTCTCTTTTTCAGTTTTTAGCCCATTTTATGCAGCTATTAACAGATTGCCAAAGACTAGATAATTAATAATGAACAGAAATTTAGAGTAGAGGAAGGGAATTGAGAGGGAGAGAAGAGGGAGAGGCATGGGGTAGTGCTGGGGAACAAAATCTACCAAGTTATGGTTGTATGAATATACCACAATGAATCTTGCTTGTATCTATCATTATAATGTACTAGTTGAAATAATAATAGACAAGAGGTTATTAGAGTAAAAAAGAGCCCATGTGGAAGTGGTTCAGAGCGTTTCAGCTCTGAGCAGCTGGGCAACCCCAAAGTCCTGTGAGGCTGCAGCACAGCCTCCAGAGAGAAGACACAAGAGATTGGCAAATTGGACTGTAGCCCAACGAGCGGCGATGTCAGCCAGGAGCCATGTGCAAAGGCAGAGAGCAGGTTAATGTTGAAGAAGGAAAATGCAGAAGTTGTCATTTGACAAATTTTATAAATGAGTATTTGAATCTCAGGAATAAGTGAAGCTGAAATATGAAAAACAAATGAAAGAATGCATTCTAACTATCAGACCAGAAGTCCTACTTATATGAGCAATATGTGTGAAATGGGCAAGATAAAAGAAGTCAGAATTTGAAACAGAAGAATTTTAAAAAGAAATAAAAGTGAAGTTCAGATAAGAAGATCTGGAATGAGAAAGCACTACTCTTAAGAATCCCCTCCTGCTTCCGGAAGTGGAAGCACTCACTGACGGGGAAATCTGCAAGGCATACCCCTGCAAGGCCTCACACCAAGGAAGAATCCAAGTGCTCCAGATGAAAGTCCAGGTCGGGATTTGAATCTAGGTCTAGATCCACAGAAGCTCTCGGAGGCATTATACAAGGTCCTGCACCGATAGCTGTTCCAGTCTAGGTCTTAGGGTAGAGATTATAGCAGAGGCATAGCCACAGTTATTCTCCCTCATCTACTGGAAGACACCCTGTTGGCAATCAGGCAAATGCTGACCCCAACTGTTGAGTGTTTGGGTTGAGTTTATGTACCACAAAAAGAGATCTGAGCGAAGTATTCTCTAAATATGGCCCCATTACTGATGTGTCTCTTGTATATGACCAGCAGTCCAGACATTCAAGTGGATTAGCTTTTGTATATTTTGAAAATGTAGATGATGCCAAGGAAGCTAAAGAACTTGCCAGTGGAATGGAGCTTGATAGAGGTAGAATCAGAGTTGATTTCTCTATAACAAAAAGACCATAGATACCCAACACCAGGAATTTACATGGAAGATCAATCTATGGCAGCTGACATCGTGGGGATTATTATGACAGGACATGATGGTGTAGGCTATGATGATTAGTACTACTATAGCATATCATACTGAGGAGGAGGTGGAGGGGGAGGTAGATGGAGAGCTGCTCAAGACCAGGATCAGATTTACAGAAGGTGTTGAGCAATCCATGGGTTGTGTGTGTGTGAGTTATGCGCATTTGAGCATATAAGGGGATTGGTCTGGCCTGGCACGCTGATTGGGCCTCTCCCTCTGCTTGTGACCCCACACAGCACCTGAGATGGGTGTGACTTGCTAAAATGTCAATCAATCTGCTGACCACAAGACATCACCAAGCAAGACTCCACCTTTCGAAACCCTATCCCTTGCCTTATTTGGGTGGAATATTCTATTGAATGTCTTTTCCCCAGTAAATAGAGAGGTTCCTGGTGCACTCTCTCACTTTTGCTCTTTCCAGACCTATCCAGCAGAGGGCTGACCCTTGGGGTCTCGGAGCAGCCCCACCCTCAAAACTCATGTTCATGGGTTGCATGGTTTCTTTGCGGTTTTCTTAGTTTATTGTTGCAGTCAGCTCCTTTGAACCCAGCTCATCACTTCAGCCGAGTCAGCTGGCAGAGGTGTTACCTTCTCCTTACTGTTAGTTGTGGCGGATACAGGTCACATTCCAGATTTTGATCCTACTCACCTCATTGCTATTAAAGCATGAAGTTGAGGACTTTCTGAAACTTGCCATAGACCTGGGATATCGTTTGTGGACAATATTTTTTATTGTTTTCTGTTTAAAAAGTGAAGAGTTCCTAGTGAAATTAGGGAACTTTTATACCTTTTATAATGACTACTTTTTTTGGACTTGAAATGCTGTTTTTCATACTGCTAATGTGTGATTTGGTGCTTTGTTCAAAGTTAAGTGTTTTCAGAAAAGTGTGTTTTGCATGTATTTTTCTACACACTAAATTTTGACTGCTGAGAAGTTTCTATTGTACAAAACTTTATTCAAAAGATTTTTCTACTGGCTATTCGGTGGAATCCCGCCGGATGAGCCTGCACTGACCCCGGGCTGAGTACGGGATTTCAGACGGGGAAGGAAGCGGTACAGTCCTATCCCCCATAACGGAAACTCCACCAAGGCAATCAGCGGCCACCATCTTGGAGAGCTGAAGTATCCACCGCCACTCTCTGACAGATTGCAACAATAAAACAGGTGTGTGTCACTCAGCTCATCCCCCATACATCGGGGAATTCGCATAAAATCTCTCCTAGGCTTTCCGGGGGAGGGAGTATCAGAGTGAGCCTGCATAAAGACTAGGGGAAAACTAGAGACACCTGACCTTCAACTCCCCCTCCCATCAGCAGCCAAAACGAAACCTGTCTAGCCAGCGCTGGGGGAGGGGCAAGCAGAAAAAATCAAAACGACAGAGTGCCAGAGATCCCAATAGCCAACTCTGCGACCGGAGATCCGGGCTGACTGATTCGCGCGGCCTGCCCCGCAGCTACAGAAGGCGGGGCGCCGCAGAGAAGCGATTAATTAGCAAGCAGGGAGAAAAGTGGCTGCGATTCTATGGAATCCTGCCGGATGAGCCCGCACTGACCCCCCGGGCTGAGTACGGGATTTCAGAGGGGGAAGGAAGCGGTACAGTTCTATCCCCCACAACAGAAACAAAACAATAGAGTGCCAGGGTTCCCAATAGCCACCCTCCACACCCAACAAATGGCAGGCCCAGAGTACAGTGTGAACTACTGAGAGCCATCACTCAGGGGAAATCTGATCTAGCAGGAGAAACCAAGACTAGCAGGAGAAACCAGGGGACTAGAGGCCAGGCCCTCGAGACTGGGCGGCTGGAAACCGCAGGCCCGCCGGCAACAGTTCACCCACTGCCTGCATAACTGGGCGGTAGGAGAACGCCCGCCCGCCGGCTACTGACCGCGCGACTGGGTGGCTAGAGATCGCCCGCCCACCGGCGACAGCCAGCCCGCTGCCCGCGCGACTGGGCAGCTGGAGTCCACCTCCCCGCTGGTGACTGATCACCCGCCCGCTGCCTGTGATACTGGGCGGCTGGAGACCGCCCACCTGCCGCGACCGGGAGCTGAAACCAAACAGAGACAGTCCAATCACACCCCCCCATTAGGACACCCCGGCAAGGAGCCTGGGGCCCGTCATACCAGAGTAGTGACGTCACTGGAGCTCAGCCGTCGGAATTCCTTCCCAGCGGAATCCACATTAGCAGGCATAGTTTAACAACACAAAGGAGAGACAACAGAGTAATAGAGAACCAAAACAAATCTATAGAAGAGAGCAGAAACAAGGCAATCAAATAGAGCTGGAAAGTAACGTGAACAACATGAGAAAACAAAGGAAAAAAGGAGTACAAACAATGCAGGACAACTTAATTCTACAGGAGGACATAGAAACATCAGAAGCAGGGAGGGAAAAAAAAGGGAGAGAATTGAATAACAGCAGAGGAGGTAGAGAGGGAAGATGGGAGGGGAGGGGAGGGGAGGGGGGATAGTAGGGGATAGGAAAGGTAGCAGAATACAACAGACACTAATATGGCATTATGTAAAAATGTGAATATGTAACAGATGTGATTCTGCAATCTATATTTGGGGTGAAAATGGGAGTTCAAAACACAATTTGAGTCTAATGTATGAAAGATGATATATCATGAGCTATGTAATGCTTTAAATAATCAATAAAAAAATTTAAAAAAAATTAATAATAAATAAAAAAAAAAAAGAAACATCAGAAGCATGGATAGGGAAAGAACTCAAGGCATACCAAACTCGAATGGAAAGGAACATTAGAGAAGACATGAGACAGCAAGTCCAAGCAACAAAAGTATATTTTGAAAATGAATTAAACAAACGAATTCAAATGGCAAAGAACGAGCTCTACCAGGAGATAGATATCTTAAAAAAAAAATCAAACAATAATCCTAGAATGCAGGAAACTATAAACCAAATTAAAAATGCAAACGAGAATATTACAAATAGACTTGATCAAGTAGAAGTCAGAACATCAGATAATGAAGACAAGGTTTATCAACTTGAAAAGAATATAGTCAACACAGAAAAGATGCTTAAATCCCATGAGCAACCTATTCAAGAGATATGGGATATCATAAAAAAAACAAATTTGAGAGTCATTGGGATAGAAGAAGGCACAGAGATTCAAACCAAAGGAATGGACAGCATATTAAATGAAATAATTCTAGAAAACTTCCCAGAGATGAAAGATGGAATGGATTGCCAAATCCTGGAAGCCTACAGGACCCCAAACATTCAAAACCATAATAGACCAACTCCAAGACATATAATTATGAAGACAGCCAACGTACAGAAAAAGGAGAGAATATTAAAAGCTACAAGAGAAAAGAGGCAGATTACATTCACGGGAAAACCAATTCGGTTAACGACTGATTTCTCATCACAGACTTTGAAAGCGAGAAGATCCTGGAACAATGTATTTCAAATGCTGAAAAATAATGGATTCCAACCAAAAATACTGTATCCAGCAAAATTAAGCTTCAGATTTGACAATGAAATTAAAATCTTTCATGATAAACAAAAGCTAAAAGAATTCACAGCAAGAAAACCAGCACTGCAAAGCATTTTGAGTAAAATACTACAAGAAGAGGAATTGAAAAATAGTGCCCAAAACTAACAGCAGGAGGTATCTCAGTAAAGGGGGAGGAAAATAACCCAAAAGTAAAACTAGCCAAACTAAAATAAATAAATAAAGAAGCATGATTGGAAGTACAAATCATATCTCAATTGTAACCTTAAATGTTAATGGCCTAAACGCACCAATCAAGAGACATAGGCTAATAACCTGGATCAAAAAAACAAATCCAACAATATGCTGCCTTCAGGAGACTCATATGATAGGAAAAGACATACACAGGCTGAAGATAAAAGGTTGGGAAAAATCATACCACTCACATGGCCCTCGGAAGCAAGCAGGAGTGGCCATACTCATATCAAATAAAATCAACTTCAAACCTAAGTTAATCAAGAAGGATAAAGAAGGACACTATATACTGTTAAAAGGAACCATCCACCAACAAGACATAACAATTACCAATTTGTATGCACCAAACAATGGAGCTGCAACGTTCATAAAACAAACTCTCCTCAAGTTCAAGAGTCAAATAGATCACAACACAATAATTATGGGTGACTTCAACACACCGCTCTCGCCACTAGACAGATCCTCTATACAAAAACTGAATAAAGAAACTATAGAACTCAACAGCACAATCAATAACCTAGACTTAACCGACATATATAGAATATATCAACCATCATCAAGTGGATACACGTTCTTCTCAGCAGCACATGGATCCTACTCAAAGATAGACCATATATTATGCCATAAGGCAACTCTTAGTAAATATAAAGGCGTGGAAATAATACCATGCACCATATCTGATCATAATGGAATGAAATTGGAAATCAATGATAAAAGAAGGAAGGAAAAATCCTACATCACATGGAAAATGAACAATATGTTACTGAATGATCAATGGGTTACAGAAGACATAAAGGAGGAGATGAAAAAATTCCTAGAGACAAATGATAATACAGACACAACATACCGGAATCTATGGGACACAATGAAAGCAGTTTTAAGAGGGAAATTAATTTCTTTGAGTTCTTTCCTCAAAAAAAGAAAAAAAACAACAAATAAATGAACTCACACTACACCTCAAAAACCTAGAAAAGGAAGAGCAAAACAACAGCAAATGTAGTAGAAGACAAGAAATAATTAAAATTAGAGCAGAAATCAACGAAATTGAAACAAAAAAAAACCATTGAAAAAATTGATAAAACTAAAAGTTGGTTCTTTGAAAAAATAAATAAGATAGACAGGCCCTTAGCCATGCTAACGAAGAGAAGAAGAGAGAGAACTCAAATTACTAACATATGGGATGAAAAAGGCAATATCACAACAGACACTACAGAAATACAGAAGATAATTAGAAAGTATTTTGAAACGCTATATTCCAATAAAATAGAAGATAGTGAAGATATCGATAAATTTCTTAAGGCATATGATCTGCCCAGATTGAGACAGGAAGACACACACAATTTAAACAGACCAATAATAAAGGAAGAAATAGAAGAAGCCATCAAAAGACTACCAACCAAGAAAAGCCCTGGACCGGATGGGTATACAGCGGAGTTCTACAAAACCTTCAAAGAGGAACTAATACCAATACTTTTCAAGCTATTTCAGGAAATAGAAAAAGAGGGAGAACTTCCAAATTCATTCTACGAGGCCAAAATCACCCTGATACCTAAACCAGACAAAGACACCTCAAAGAAAGAAAACTACAGACCAATATCTCTAATGAACCTAGATTCAAAAATCCTCAATAAAATTCTGGCGAATCGGATTCAAAAACATTTCAAAAAATTGTGCACCATGATCAGGTAGGATTCATCCATGGGATGCAAGGCTGGTTCAATATACGGAAATCAATAAATGCTATTCACCACATCAATAGACTTAAAGACAAGAACCATATGATCATCTCGATAGATGCAGAAAAAGCATTTGACAAAGTACAGCATCCCTTTATGTTCAAAACACTAGAAAAACTAGGGATAACAGGAACTTACCTCAACATTGTAAAAGCTATATATGCTAAACCTCAGGCTAGCATCATCCTAAACGGAGAAAAACTGAAGGCATTCCCTCTAAAATCTGGAACAAGACAGGGATGCCCTCTATCACCACTTCTATTCAATTTAGTTCTCGAAGTACTAGCCAGAGCAATTAGACAGATGAAAGAAATTAAAGGCATAAAAATTGGAAAAGAAGAAATTAAATTATCGCTATTTGCGGATGACATGATAATATACTTAACAGACCCAAAAGGATCTACAAAGAAGCTGCTAGAGTTAATAAATGAATTCATCAAAGTGGCAGGTTATAAAATCAACACGCATAAATCAAAGGCATTCCTGTATATCAGCAACAAAACCTCTGAAATGGAAATAAGGAAAACCACTCCATTCACAATATCTTCAAAGAAAATAAGATACTTGGGAATCAACCTAACAAAAGAGGTGAAAGATTTATACAATGAAAACTACAGAACCCTAAAGAGAGAGATAGAAGAAGATCTTAGAAGATGGAAAAATGTACCCTGTTCATGGATAGGCAGAACTAACATCATCAAAATGGCGATATTACCAAAAGTTCTCTACAGGTTTAATGCGATGCCAATCAAAATCCCAACAGCATTTCTTGTAGAAATAGATAAAGCAATCATGAAATTCATATGGAAAAATAAAAGACCCAGAATAGCAAAAGCAATTCTAAGCAGGAAGTGTGAATCTGGAGGTATAGCGATACCAGAGTTCAAACTGTACTACAGAGCAATAGTAACAAAAACAGCATGGTACTGGTACCAAAACAGGCAGGTGGACCAATGGTACAGAATAGAGGACACAGAGACTAACCCACAAAGTTACAACTATCTTATATTTGATAAAGGGGCTAAAAACATGCAATGGAGGAAAGATAGCATCTTCAACAAATGGTGCTGGGAAAACTGGAAATCCATACGCAACAAAATGAATCTGAATCCCTTTCTCTCGCCATGCACAAAAGTTAACTCAAAATGGATCAAGGAGCTTGATATCAAATCAGAGACTCTGCGTCTGATAGAAGAAAAAGTTGGCTCCGATCTACATATTGTGGGGTCGGGCTCCAAATTCCTTAATAGGACACCCATAACACAAGAGTTAAAAACAAGAATCAACAAATGGGACTTACTGAAACTAAAAAGTTTTTTTTTTTTTTTTTCTCAGCAAGAGAAACAATAAGAGAGGTAAATAGGGAGCCTACATCCTGGGAAAAAATTTTTACTCCTCACACTTCAGATAGAGCCCTAATATCTAGAGTATACAAAGAACTCAAAAAATTAAACAATAAGAAAACAAACAATCCAGTCAACAAATGGGCCAAGGACCTGAACAGACACTTCTCAGAGGAGGATATACAATCAATCAACAAGTACATGAAAAAATGCTCACCATCTCTAGCAGTCAGAGAAATGCAAAACAAAACCACCCTAAGATACCATTTCACTCCAGTAAGATTGGCAGCCATTATGAAGTCAAACAATAATAAGTGTTGGCGAGGATGTGGGGAAAAGGGTACACTTGTACACTGCTGGTGGGACTGCAAATTGGTGAGGCCAATTTGGAAAGCAGTATGGAGATACCTCGGAAAGCTGGGAATGGAACCACCATTTGACCCAACTATCCCCCTTCTCAGTCTATTCCCCAAAGACCTTAAAAGAGCATATTATAGGGATACAGCTACATCGATGTTCATAGCAGCACAATTCACAATAACTAGACTGTGGAACCAACCCAGATGCCCTTCAATAGATGAATGGATAAAAAAAAATGTGGCATCTATACACAATGGAGTATTATGCAGCACTAAGAAATGACAAAATTATAGAATTTGCAGGGAAATGGATGGCATTAGAGCAGATTATGCTAAGTGAAGCTAGCCAAGCCCTAAAAAACAAATGCCAAATGTCTTCTTTGATATAAAGAGAGCAACTAAGAACAGAACAGGAAGGAAGAGCATGAGGAAAAGACTAACAGTAAACAAAGACGAATGGGGGGAGAGAAAGGGAGAGAGAAGGGAAAGCATATGGAAATGGTAGGAGACCTTCAATGATACACAAAATTATAAGAGGTTGTGAGGGGCAAGGGGGAGTGAGAAAAAGGGGAGAGAATTGAACAACAGCAGAGGAGGTAGAGAGGGAAGATGGGAGGGGAGGGGAGGGGAGGGGGGATAGTAGGGGATAGGAATGGTAGCAGAATACAACAGTCACTAATATGCCATTATGTAAAAATGTGAGTGTGTAACAGATGTGATTCTGCAATCTGTATTTGGGGTAAAAATGGGAGTTCAAAACCCAATTGAGTCAAATGTATGAAAGATGATATATCATGAGCTCTGTAATGTTTTGAACAATCAATAAAAAATTTAAATAAATAAATAAATAAATAAAATAAGTAATCTACAAAAAAAAAAAAAAAAAAAAAAAAGATTTTTCTACTGAATTCAGGGTATTCTGAAGATCAAAGCCTGTGTGTAAAATGCTACCAAGTGGCAAAGAGCAACAATAAACAATTTTATTTTTAAAAAAGAGGGTGGGCTGGGTATAACTTGTACAAGGCCCTGGGTTCAATCCCCAGCACCACAAAAAAAAAGAGGTTATTAGAGTAGAGCAAGAATATTGAAAGGAGAAAGAGAGGGAAAGGGGAGGTACAGTGAAATGAGATTGAACAGTTGTGTCATGTATGATTATGGCATAATGAATCCCACTTTTGTGTATATTTTTAATGCACCAACTATAAAAAGAAAGGAAGAAATTTACTTGATTCAAGGTTCCAAAATCTTGGAAGTCTAAGATCCGGGGAACCACATCTGGTGAGGGCCTTCCTACTGTGTCATACATGGTAGAAGGTATCATACTGTTGAGAAAAATGAGAAGGCCAATTCATTCTTTATATACCTCACCCCCCAAGATAACAAATCCATTCCTTCAATAATAACATTAGTCTACCCATTGCTTATTACATGCCCCACCTCTCAACATTGTTGCATTGGGAATTAAGTGTTCCACATATAAATTTTGGGGAATTCGTTTACATTGCAGTAACACCCAGGTATAGAGAAAACTGGAAAAAATTAACAATTTCAGCTGCAAGAAGATAGTGACCTTAATTTTTTTGCATCCAGGGCTGGGTTCCCAAAAAAAGTTCAACAGAGAAAAAGTCCACTTCCAACATGGTTCAGGTTATTGGTATATCATATCTGTAAGGCTTGTGGCAACTTGCTTTTCTAACACCAATAATTGTGAGAAAGAAACACCACTGAGACAGGTGAGAAACACTGTTCTGTAATCATGTTCAGGTTATGAATAAATGCTATCACATTCACCACTTTCTGTGGTTTAGGAGCAATATTGGGTCTTGTGTAAAGAAGACAGGAATACTTCAAGGCATGAATACCAGGAGGTGGAGATGATGTAGGTGTACCTTAAATTCTGTCACTACCATCCTCCCTGTGATCCCCAATTCTTTAAGTTCCTCCCACATGAAAAACAAGGTTTTAAGAATCTCATCCCATTACAGACAAAGCTCAACAACCAAAATCTTATCATCTAAATCAAATCCAGGTACAGATAAAGTTCCTGGAATAACCCTTTCAATACAGGTTTTGAGGCACAATTTTTTTTTTCCATTTTGGAGCTATAAAATTAAAGAAACAAGTTATCTACCTTCAACATACCCAAAATAGAATGCAGAGCATAATAGCTTATGGACGTGTGTTTTTATAAAAGGAAAAATGGAAAGATGAAAGGAATCAGTGATCCATACAGTTTTGAAATCTAGCCAGGCTAATATTGGGAGCTCCTTTATTGTGTGTGTTTCAAGGCCTAGAAATAACCTTAGCAGAAAGTACCACTCCCTCTTTCTTGTGGCTTCTACTTTGTGTATCACATACACAAATACGACTGCACCTTCCCAGCTTCCAGTCCCACTTCCTGTTTCAAGTTTGCATGAGTGGTCCGATAATCTTACTTACTGCTATGGAATTTGGGGATCTGACAGCCTCCTTTCATCTTGCACTCTGTCCATTTGAGTCCAAGATGGTAGTGTTCTGGTGAAATACTTTTTCCTAAAAATTATGCAGATCTCTTGTAGATTTTAATGGGATTAACTCAGAGAAAAATCTATACCTGCAGATTTGTACGTGGTAAACTCTTCTCTACCTGAGCTTCCTGCTAGATGACAGCACCCTTAAGACCCCTAAAACTAGGGCTGGGGATGTGGCTCAAGCGGTAGCGCACTCCCCTGGCATGCGTGAGGCCCGGGTTCCATCTTCAGCACCACATACAAACAAAGATGTTGTGTCCGCTGAAAACTAAAAAAATAAATATTAAAAAAATTCACTAAAAAAAAAGTTTAAAAAAAAAAAAAGACTCCTAAAAGTCCCATGGTTTGAAAAAGAGGATCTGTGTGGCACATTCTTAATAACTTAAAAACACCCTATGTGTGTCCCAATATTCTATATTTTTGATAGGTCTGGGGCTTCAACAAAAAGTTATAATGTCACACACAAAAAAAGTTATGATGTCACACCTCTGCCTTCTCACTACAGCATGCTTTTCTGACACTGCTCAGAAACCATATTTTATCCTAGTACTTGCACCATTGGGAAACAAATTTTAAGATCAATTCCCATTTCTTGTGTTTAATAGTCCTTGCCTCGATACATCTCTCCTCGTTCCTACTATTATAAACAACAGAATAAGTACTAGATACACAATTCCCAAAATTTTCATCTGTTTGAACTAAAGTAGTAGATATTGACAACACTTATTTTCCAAACTATGTTCTTCCGAGACAATGAACATAGTATCTTTCAAGTACAAAATCATCAATGTTGTCACACCTGCAAGTTAAGACACTCAATGTAGCCATCACTAATTGAATTCTTATTGTCACTATAAGGATTTCATTACAATATACTTCCAACAAATTTTCAAAAATATTTAAAGGTCAGGCATGATGTGACCTGCATGTAATTCTAGCAACCAGGGAGGCCAAGACAAGAGGACTTCAAGTTTGAGGCCAGCCTCAGGAATTTAGTGAGGCCCTAGGAAGCTTATTGAGACACTGTCTCAAAATAAAATAAAATAAAATAAGAAGGGCTGGAGATGTAACTCAGTGGTAGAGTGTCCCTTGGTTAAATCCCCACTACCACAAAAAATAAATAAATAAATAAAACAGTTTTTAAAAAGATACTGAAAAATAGTAAGCTAGGTATATAGCTCATTGGCAGAGTATGTTAAACTTAAAACAGATGATGATAGTCACAATCTGATCCTGAAGCTTTTTAATGAGTATTTGGTGCTGAATTCATGATACTGAAGTTAAGTGCTCATGCTGTGTCTAGTCAAGGTTTGCTTTAGAGGAGTCAGTGAGAATTCAATGAGCTTCTAGACGAAGTAGTTGCATGTTTTTTTCAGTTAGCATGGATTAACTCTGGATTGTCTTTAGTAGGAGCAGTAAAGTTTTATTTAATTATCACTTCAAGTATAAGAAGCAAAGTTGGCATTCATTAATTTAAATATTATATATATATGTGTGTGTGTGTGTATGTATTTTTGCCATCTATATATATTTTTATTATTATTATTATTATTATTATTAATATTATTATTATTATTATTATTTTGCTATACTGGGGCTCAAACCAAAAACCTTGCACATATTAGGCAATTACTTCACCACTGAGCTACATCCCCAGGCCACACATATGATTTTGTATCATTGCATCTAACATAATTAACTTTAGAAAGGATCATTATATACAAATAAGAAAAAAGTTTCCAACTAAACTATAACACAATGCCTTATTATCAGTTAGAATTTTTAATACTTTTCAGAAGAGATTATTTTAGACTTTAGATACAGATTTTATTGTATATTACCCTTATACATTTTTTAAAAAGTAATAAATTAGCAAAATAAATCAGTAAGGTATTTTCAGACTACTTTTCACATTCACAGAATGTGTTTTGGTCAGCTTTTTTTTTTTTTTTTTAAAGAGAGAGTGAGAGAGGGGAGAGAGAGAGAAATTTTTAATATTTATTTTTTAGTTCTCGGCGGACACAACATCTTTGTTGGTATGTGGTGCTGAGGATCGAACCCGGGTCGCACGCACGCCAGGCGAGCGCGCTACCGCTTGAGCCACATCCCCAGCCCTTGGTCAGCTTTTTCACTGCTAAGATGAAGGACCCAACCAGAACCACTGTCAAGGAGGAAAGATTTATTAAGTTACCAGCTCCATTCCTCAGGGCGGCAAAATGAGGCAGAACATTGCAGCAGAAGAGTGTAGCAGAGGGAAGCAGCTCACCTCATGATCAAAAAGCAAAGATAGAGACTCCGCTGGCCAAATACAAATATATACCCCATAGCCATGCCCCCAGTAAACTACTTCCTCCAGCCACACCCCACCTGTCTCCAGTTCCCATTCAGTTAATCCCATCAGGGATTAATTTACTGATTAGGTTAAGGCTATAACTCAATCATTTCTCTTCCAAACCTTCTGGCATTGTCTCACCCGTGAGCTGTTGGAGGACACCACATCTAAATGGTAACAGGCTGCTTTTTTGACTCACGTTTTGATTAAGCATCACTGATATCTATGCACTTTCCACATGAGACCCTTTTGCAGCTTCAAGGTTAATGCTATGCACATTCTTCAAAAAAGCACTCCAGTATCATCTCAGAATTTCCTCTACTGATCTTCATACCATGAATTTTCATGTTGACTATCTGGATCCTATCATAATGTTCCAAGAGAGGGTTTAGAGATCATTTTCACTCAACGTAATTAGAGCTGTGTCATGACTACAAACCTGGCAGACAGCAATTTGTAAGATATCATCCATCATTAGAAGAACCTTGACTTCAGAGAGGTCAAAATATGTGCATCTTAGAATTAACAAAATATAGAAAATATGGGCTGAGGTTGTAGCTCAGTGGTTGTGCGCTTGTTTCACATGCATGAGACACTGGGTTCAATCTTCAGCATCACATAAAAACATAAATAAATAAAACAAAGATATTTTACAACTAAAAAAAAGTTTAAAAAAATACGGAAAATTCATTTTCTTATTTGGTACAATCATCACATTTAGGAAGCAAATCAAGATTGGTCCCAAAGTGATTTTTTTATAGCTACCTAATAAGTGCTTAAACAAAAAGGGATATAATAGAAATATTAAATGTTATATTACAAATATAATCCTCTACCTGAAGGTTTTCCAAGTTTTTCAGCTCATAAAAAGTTTCATGTTTCAATTGAGACATATTTCAAATGTCAAGTAATAATGGCATATTCTCATGACTGCAAGCATTACAAATAAAAGAAGAAATTTGCTCCCAACATATGTTGCCAGCAACCATTCTGTCCCAGAAGTAAAACAGGCAAGAAGTTAGATAGGCCCACATCCTGTGAAAAACACATTGATTCCAAAGATTCATATTAGATTTGAATTCCACTGAATGCTATGTTCATTCCTCAAAATCCTGAGAAACTTTTTAACATAAAATAAGCAGGGCAACTGCAAACACTTTTCGATAATGAAAATAGTTTAATTGTGGCTGTTTTTACTCAAGAATTACCATTTTAAACTTCTATTTACTGTATTTAATAGCCAAACTACTTATCGAGCGGTTTCTATAAATTAATTCTTAAATTATTTGAGAACGCTTCTAAATGCAAGTAACATCAAATTTATTTGACATTTCACTATATGAGCTTCTTTGACATGCACTGTGCATGTCAGGGTTGATAAACTTACACACACACCCTGCATGTGTAAGTAAAGTTTTATTGGAACATGATCACACCCATCATTTACATATTGTCTATTGTTGCTTGGCCATCTGAAGTGCGAAGTTGAGTGCCCCACAAAGCCAAAATCTTTTTTTTTTTTTTTTACCATATACAGAAAAAAAAATAAATTGTGCAAACCCTGGTGTAGAGCAAGGCAATGGTTTTATGTATCCCTTTCCACCCTATACCCTTCAGCTTTAAGCCAACCTGTTTTCCACTTGAGTAATGAGAAAAATCAGATTATTACTGAACAATAATGTACTATAAGTAATACTATCCTATGGAGTAATACTAAGAAAAACAAACTCTTCAAAATGATCCTTAGAGTAGAAGGAGAGCTTAACCTCAATATAATTATAAAATTTTCTTGAGCTCATATGTCAAGGACTATAAACACTACTTCTTTTGTAATTCAGTTGACCATCTCCTGCCTCCCAATGTTACAATTGAAATCCACTTGGCATTTTCAGTTCTACTATATTTTCAGAGAAGAATTTCAATGTCTCAACTGGTGGCAGTGCCAAATGACAAATACTAGTTTCAGTGGATAAACTAAGGGACAAAGACAGAAAATTTTAATGGCTCTCATTTTTATTCTTCCCTCATTCTGGATACATGGACCCTGACCTTGGTCTCAGGGTCAAGGATGGGTTTTGCAACCTAGGCTGGATCAGTTATAATGTTTTATTTCAATGCTCAAAGTGATTGGTTTAAGAGAAGAAAAATGCCCATAGCTAGCCAAATCCCAATACTTTCCTAGGTAATCTGGAGTTGGGAGGAACCTAGTCTTTTTCATATTTTTTAATTTCACAGCTGTCGTTGAGGCTGAAAATTTCATTAGCCATATTTTAGCTGTGGTTCCCAGTGGTCCAGTAAAAAAAGAAAGAAAGAAAAAGTCAAGCCAAATAAGAATCAGAGATGAGCGTGGGTAAAGGAGAAGAATATGCTGACAAGGACCAAGGTCCCTCATTTCAGATGTCCCTCAAGAGAGTTTTGCTGCTGTCCTAAGATAGAGCAACCTCAAATCCTTCTGTTAGCATAAGCTGTGTTGCTTGCAACCAAGATTTCTGACTAACAGGGCCAGATAATTCAGTGAAAGCAGCCAGCAAACCAACTTGGCAGATGTGACATCTTTACATTTTAAAGGCATTAATGGGAAGGAAAAAAAAACTGGAAATATCATTACTGTTTTCTTATGGAAACTTTCTTTTTGTTCTAGTGAGTTAAGAAACCAGTTTGGAAAAAAATAAGCAATAGTACTAACACAACAATTCTTAGCCCAATTTAACATTAACATGCAGTGACTTAATCTTCCATTTACTTTTCAAAACAGATTAACAAATCACACAGCCTTACTCTCCATTTACTTCTCCTATCTTTATATCTCTGCTTCACTTCTCATAAAAAATTTTATGTCTAAAGTATAAAAAGCAATTTATGTAAGATCTGCTATAAGCATTTAGCTCGAATATAGAACTCATTCACATGCTGTTAGATATAAAAACAGTAAACACTTTTTTGGTTTTAAGTAAAGCAAAACTGTAAGGTGATGCAAAAGGTAATATACATAAGAACTAAACTTTAAAAAAAAAAAAAGAACTTGGCTGATCCACCCCTGCTGTGTGCATCTAATGTTTTTCCTCTGAGAATAGAACTTATTAGCAATCCTAAAGTAAAAAGGACAGGATATTTTTCAACAAGGGCCTCTGCTTTGCCAAACATCCCAGAGTTTGTCTCCAAGGACTTGAAAAGAAAGGAAAGAATGAAGAACGGAAACCATAAAGCATGCACTACGGCTATCATCTAATTACTGAATGAATGGTACAGTTGTTTTGTCTGATTGCGCTAAGCTAGTTATCCACTGCTAGCTTCATTGACAAAAAGGGAATCTACACAAATTATAGGGAAATTCAAGCACTAAAGGAATGTTTTGGTTCAGAGGTTTGCAATGACTATTGGCTTTGGTTTTTGGCAAAGCCTGTCTTTGCTATATGAACTCGGCTGTGCTGGGTCAGCCTGAAGCATTCCCAAAAGCCTAGAAGGGGACAGACTTCCTTGTCATCTGTATCCCATCAATAAATTAAAGTGATGTTCTCCAGTTCATGTTTGTTTCTTGGCAGGCTAATCTACAATCAGAAAAAGAAAAGCCTTTCATTTGTGGACTCCAGCTAAAGGAAGGAAGCTTTTGTATGTGGAATCACCGGAGACCAAAATATTAAAAAGTGGAAGAGGAAAACCATATGTTGCAGTTCTTGTAAGCAAAACATCCCAAAGTCTTGGTTAAAGAAATGCTTGAGTTCATTATACCAAAAAAAAAAAGTAAATATTTTACTAGGAGAAAAGAGTGTACGAATAACAATATTGATACCTCTGTTTCAAACATGGACATTTTAAGTTATGTTTGGTTTTCTCTGATTTTTTTTTAACCAGAAAAACCAAAAAGTTAGATATCTCTGAGAAACCTGAAATGATTAAAAATTTTAGCATAATCTTTTAAGACTTGCACTTTATTTAAGAAGAAATGAATCAATAGAAAAGAAGAGAAGTTTTAGAAGCTCATGGTTTGCTCTTTTATAAGTAGTCACAGCAAGATTAGCTGATGCTCTAAAATTGCAGCAATTGAATGCAGATCAAAGTAGAAGTGAGACATCACTGTGCTGATTATCTGTACCCTATATCATAGTTGCAATGTTAACACACCCCTCTTATTTCTCTTGGTTGATGAGGAGTTATCCTCAACCTTGTTTCATTTGTGAACAAGAACATCAAGGAGAAAAAACTGGTGAGGTCCTCTTCCAAAACCCCATCATAAAAAATGCATAAGGTTCTTTCCATTCCTTTTATCCTAACCACATTTGTGTTTGGTTTCCTTATTTTCTCTCTGAAGAAGACAAGCAATAAATCTTATGTTAATAAATATTTTTTAAAAAGAATATGGCTTGCAACACAAAGCTTTAGTACTTCCTGACTTCATTTACCAGTGATTCAGCTCCTAATAGAAGTAAATTGCTATTATTTTTCTTTTGTGCCAGGGGTCACTTAAAAAACCAACAGCAGATCCAATGCAAGAAGTATGATTGGTAAGAACCGTGGAAGTTCTTAGAATGAAAATGGAGTCACTGTGTCAACTCTTACCAAAAAAAAAAAAAAAAAAAAATTTAACCAGGAGGAATGAAAGAACAGTTTTCATGCACGATTGCCTGATAGTAGCTACCACAAAAGCCACAACCAGAACCACAATCTTGCACAGAGGTCACCACAATCTTACACAGAAAAATACTTCTGTGAGGACATTCACCCAGTAACTGTCTGTTCAATCTCAGACTGGCGCCATCCTTGTTATTAATCCTTGTGGTCAAGGATAATTGTTTCAAAATATCTTATGTAATCCTCCCATTTTTGCCTTTAAAAACTTCCCCTGGCCTCAACTTCTTTGAACGTACTCGTAGTTTACAATGACATGTGTATTCCCACTGCGATGCTGCACTATTCCCAGATAAATTTAATTAGTCTTTAAAGAATCTCTCTCAGCTTATTATTGAGGTTGATAGAATTGATAGAGTAGGTACTGATGAAGCTTAAGACACAACAGTTTGAAATATGACTGTAGAAAACTAGAATATACCACCCTGAAATATGTGTCTTTGGCATATTGATTATTTTAAGCTGGTTGTTTTAAGAAACTGCATTTGCAAAAGCTCAGAATAGTTATGCTTTTATAAGGGAGTATTACATCTATTCAGGAAATCCTCATTTGAAAGTGTGTCTTCTAAGAAGATTAACATTAAACAGGGATGAGAGGTGGGAGGGAAAGGGAGAGAGAAGGGGAATTGTATGGAAATGGAAGGTGTTCCTCAGGGTTATACAAAATTACATACAAGAGGAAGTGAGGGGTAAGGGAAGAATAATACAAGTGGAAGAAATGATTTACAGTAGAGGGGGTAGAGAGAGAAAAGGGGAGGGGAGGGGAGGGGAGGGGAGATAGTAGAGGATAGGAAAGGCAGCAGAATACAACAGACACTAGAATGGCAATGTGTAGATCAATGGAAGTGTAACTGATGTGATTCAGCAATCTGTATACGGGGTAAAAATGGGAGTTCATAACCCACTTGAATCAAACTGTGAAATATGATATATCAAGAACTATGTAATGTTTTGAACGACCAACAAAAAAAATAATGATAAGTTATTGATTTAAGAGGATGAAAGTTACCTCTGTGATCCAGATTTTTCTTAATATAGATTGAATTCTAGCATTCTATCAAAAAAAAAAAGGAAAAAGCAGCTTTACATGTATGAAGACATGAATTGGTGTGAGCATATTTTATATACAAACAGAGATATGAAAAATGGTGTTCTATATGTGTAATAAGAATTGTGATGCATTCTGCTGTCGTGTATTTAAAAAATAAAAGCAATTTAAAAAAAAAAAGAAAGTGTGTCTTCTGCATAAGGAGGAAAAGACACAATAATCCACTAAAGACAAGGGCTGGGGCTGTGGCTCAGTGGCAGAGTGCTTGCCTCACCCATGTGAGGCACTGGGTTTGATCCTCGGCATCACATAAAAATGAATAAACAAGATGAAGATATGGTGAAAAAAAAAAGTGTAAAAAAAAGTTAAAAAAAAAAAGACTCCTAATCAGTAGAGAAGGCATCAACCTAAATCCGTCCACAAACTTGATCTTTGTTTGTTTCTTTCCCCATCACCTCATGTTAATGAGGACTTTCCCCGCTCCATCTCCCAAAAGCCCAAATTCCTCTTTTTTTTCTATAGCTCAGGGTGACATAAAAAGTCTGAATCATTGAGTTCCTCTTGTTTGGGGGGGGGGGCGGGGGGGAGGGCTCCACTCTGTACATACCTAATTTAACTTTGTTTTTCTCCTGTTTCTCTGTCCTATGTCAATTGATTTCATAGATCAGCCAAAGTACCTAGAAAAGTAGAAGGCAATTTTTCCTCCCCAAGAGCACATTGGACAGAAACGTAAACATCTTTTGATACTCAGTAGATAACTACATGTTCATTTATCTAACTTAACTGGAAAGAAGATTAACCTCAAAAGCCAGAGGACTTTGTTCCTGATTGTAGCATACAGAGCAGTAAATCTTTGGAGCCAGTCTGTGTAACTTGGGATAGTTATTTGACCTCTCTGGGTATCAGCTTCCTCATCTTAAAATGGGGATAGAAATAATGCTCACCTTTCAGGACTATCATATACCTAGCACATAATAACCACTTGATGTATATTCCCTAAAATAAATTACTCTCCACAGAAAGTCTTAGTTTTTCTATGCTCAATTTATCTGATTAGTAAATAGAGACAATAACTCACATTTCCTACATCATGGTGATATAGGCCCAGAAGGAATTTTTCTTTCACCATCTGAGGGTTCAATATTTGAGCCTATGAAATAACCTGACAATTGGCAGGCTAACAAGGGAGAAGATGCACAAATTTATTGTGTGTACATGTGCATGGGAGTCAAACAAAATATGAGACACAAAGAAGAGCCAGATGGAGGAAGCCTAAATAGCCTTTTGAACTATGGAAAGAAGAAGAGGGTTTTAGAGGGCAGGTGGCAACACAAGCTATGGGAAAGGAAAGAGAGGAAGTGCATGATGAACAAAGGGAGTCTCATTACGCAGATGGAGCCTCTTAGGTAGCAGTCCTCAGAAGAATATATGATAGTGATCAGTGAAATTACAGGACAGGGGCTCAAAATAATTGCTTTCCTTCTAGAGAAATTTCTCTTAGTTAGGGATATTTCAGAAAAAGCCCCTTCCTGTACTTCTGGGGAAAGAGAAGGTCAGTAGGTCAGGGAGATTTGGGTTCTACGGATGTTTCTGAGGCATTTCAATTTCTTTTATTGGAAAGTATCACTCCAAAGTGCCACATTTGGGGTATCATTTTCTGTGCCGCAATAGAGGTTTCCAATGAGTAAGTTATCTATTGCCTCGTCCCACTTCCAAATGCAGGTATAGCAAAATACAAATAGATCTCCCTCTTTTCATAGTTCTTAAATGGGACACACTATAACAACAGATTAACAAAAGAAAAATAAAAGTTTACTAATATGCATGTCTGCTATATATCCAATAACATATGTATCTTCCTAGGAGAAGTTCATTGGAGATAATCCAGAGAAATGAGTGAATCTCTACAGAAGATCTCAAACAGGCAGTTTAAACTCCAGGTTTAAAACTCTTGTTCTCTGAAACAAAGAAAACAGGACTGGGACAGTCCCACTTAGGACAAGATTATTAGGGCTGCGGGTGTTACTCAATGGCGGAGTGCTAGGGTCCCATTTGTTGGCACTGCAAAAAATAAATAAATAAATGCAAAATAAAGGCAAGATGGCCAGAAAAAGCACCTTAAACAAAGGTAATATTTCTTATGCCCATTTAAATCACTGCTTTGATTGTTGATTAAGAGCCTCTTAGAGTTAAGGCTGGGACTGTAGTTCAGTGGCAGAGTGCTTACCTAGCACATATGAAGCACTGAGTTTGATCCTTAGCACCACATAAAAATAAACAAATAAAATAAAGGCATTCTGTCTATAGTTAAATAATTTTTTAAAAAAGAATCTCTTAGGATGTGGTTCAGTGGTAGAGAGGACAGAGGCTCTCACAGATGAAAATTTCCTTTGCAGATATAATCGTCCCTTCTGATACAGTAACTTTTCAATCATATTTTGGGGCAGCATATTTTCCTACCCAACAACAATATCAAAAATGTGTTAATGTGAGGCTCTGAAGACAGCTCTACAAAACATGCTTCCTCTCCATTGTGTCAGGCCTCAAGCAGCAACACTCACTGTGAAACTTAAAGTTCTAAAAATGGTCCATCAGCAACAGCTTTAGGTTGTGAACAACCAAGTGCTACTTTCCACTGAATAGAGATTTGTGCCTGACTGAGTGAAAGAATTCATTTAAAGATCCAAGAACGCTTCCTCTCCAAATGCCCAAAAGGTGAAGCATAGCTTCTTCTCTGCAGTGGAGGGGGAAAAGGTGATCATTTCCAAGAGTCACTTGTAATGACTCACATCAGACCAAGTGTGAGGAGGTGGCTTATCAATTTAGGGAGATGTTTTAGTCAGATTTATTTTTGCTGTGACCAAAAAGACCTGACAAGAACAATTTTAGGAGGAAAAGTTGATTTGGAGGCTCCTGATTTCAGAGGTCTCGGTTCATAGACAACTGACTCCATTGCTCTGTGTTGAGGTGAGACAGAACATCATGGTGGAAGAGTATGGCAGAGAGAAGCAGCTCAGAACATGGGACCAAGAAGCAGAGAGAGCAAGCTCCAAAGGCCTAACCTAAAAGCATGTTCCAGGGACCTACCTCCTCCAGCCACATGCCACCTGCCTATGCTACCATTCAGTCAATCCTTATCAGTGGGTTAAAACACTGATTAGTCTAGACACCGTGGCACATGGCTGTAATCCCAGCAGCTAGGGAGGCTGATGCAGGAGGATCATGAGTTCAAAACCAGCCTCAGCAAAAGCAAAGCCCTAAGCAACTCAGTGAGACCCTACCTCTAAATAAAATGCAAAATATGGTTGGAAATGTGGCTCAGTGGTCAAGGGCCCCTGAATTCAATCCCCAGTTTAAAAAAAAAAAAAACTAATTAGATTAAGGCTCTCATAACCCAATTATTTCCTCTCTAAGCTTCCTTGCATTGTCTCACACAGGTAGCTTCGTCACCTGTCACAAGGTTGATGACTAAAAGGAGAGAAATATTCCAATATCCACATTAAAGTGATGGGGTTGGTAATAATTGTTTTCTTTTTATTTATTTTTTAAAATATTATTATAATTATTCAGGGTGGGGGGAAATACCAGGGATTGAACCCAGGGTTGTTTACCACTAAGCCCATCCCCGGTCCTTTTTAATATTTTATTTAGAGACAAAGTATCTTAGTCAGCTTTTTCACTGCTGTAACTAAATGATTCAACCAGCACAACTGAAGAAGAGGAAGAGTTCATTTGAGGGCTCGGGGTTTTAGATGTGTTAGTCCATAGAAGATGGGTTCCATTCCTCAGGGCTCGAGGTGAGGCAGAACATCATGGTGGAAGAGTGTGGCGAAAGAAGCAGTTCACAGGGTGGTAAGGAAGCAGAGAGACTCCAATCACCAAAAACAAATACATACCCAAAGTCACACCCCAATTCCCATCTCCTCCAGCCACACCCTTCCACTTCCTTTATCACTCAGTTAATCCCTTTTAAGGGATTAATTCACTGATTGGGTTAAGACTCTTACAACTCAATCATCTCCTCTGAACCTTCTTGTGTTGTCTCACAGGTGAGTTTTTGTGGGACATCTCATATCCAAACTATAACACAGGGTCTCACCAAGTTGCTCAGAACCTTGATAAATTGCTAAGGCTGGCTTTGAACTCGCTATCCTCCTGTCTCAGCTTTGCGAGCTACTGGGATTACAGGTGTGCACCTTGTTAAATATTATTGAATTATTTTTTTTACAATACTGAGTAGAAAGCTATGCTGTTGGCTGGTAGTAACCAGGTTCTCTAACACATGGATGTGCACTTGAAGTACAGGAAGAAGATGTGTACATGAGGAAGAAAGAGAGAAGGAACAAGAGACCTCAAACTCCTTTTCTGAGTTTTTATATCCTCTTCCATGAAATTCAATAACACTTTCTTATATATTGCCTTCTTCTTTTGGAAATTGAAATTCATTTCTTCTATCTCAGTAAATAGCTCCTGCTTTTTAAATATTAGCCTACAATCTTAATAGGAAGAATAAATTATTATTATAGAGAATACTGTATTCTAAGAGCTTGAGGTCCTGTTATATACAAATTGGAAACTACAAGAAAGATAGAGCAGGTTTCCTTTTTCTTGAAGGACAAAGGAGGAAAATTGCTGACACTTCCTAAGTTAGTGTTCATCACTGTTGATTTTTGTACTGGAAATTGAACCCAAGGGTTCTTTACTATTGAGCTACAACCCCAGTACTTTTATTCTATTCTTTTAATTTTTCATTTTGAGACAGAGTCTCGCTAAATTGTTGAGAGTATCACTAAATTGCTTAGGCTGACCTCAGATCTTTCGATCCTCCCGCCCCAGTCTCCTAGAGTTGCTGGGATTAAAGGCATGCACCACCAACATCTGACTTCCAATAATTTTTTATGACTTTTTCCGTTTTTGTTTTTGTTTTTTCTTTTGAGACAGGTTCTTACTGTGGTTAAGATCCTCCTGCCTCAGTCTCCCAAGGATCTGAGTGTATAACTCAGCTTTTCATTGCTGTAACCAAAATACCTGACAAGAACAACTTAGAGGGAGATACATTGTTGGCTCATGGTTTCAGAGGTCTCAGTCCATGACCAGTGGGCTCCACTGCTCTGCCTCACCTCATGAGGCAGACCATCATGGTGGAAGGGTGTGGTAGAAGAAAGTTGCTCTGTTCATAGCAGCCAGGAAGCAGAGAAAGTGAGTAAGGACACAGGGATAAGATACAGTCTCTAAGAGCACAACCCTAGTGATACCTTCAGCCATGCCCACTTACTAATAGTTACCACTCAATAGTATATTCAAATTATTAATCCATCAAATGGATTAATCTACTAATGGATTGCAGCCCTTGTGATCTAATAACCTTGCTGCATTGTCTAACATATGAGCTTTTAAGGGGATATTCCAGATCCAAACCACAACACTGGTATTATAGGTATATGGCACCAGATCAGTCCCTCCTTCCTAACATTTCAGAGCCTCTTTTTCTAGAAACTCAGTGTTTCTTGAGTACCCCTCAACCCAAATGAAGCAACTGACTTGGTCTCTTCTTTTACTGATCCAAATTCCTAATTCTTCAGTTTTTTGTTTTTCTAATGCTATAGTGGGGATTGAACCCAGAGGGCTCTGCCACTGAGCTACAACCCCCATCCTCTTTTACTGTATTTTCAGACAGTTTTGGAAAGTTGCTGATGCTGGCTTCAAACTTGCAATCCTTCTGCCTCAACCTCCCTAGTAGCTGGGATTATAGGCATGCATCACCATACCCAGCTCAGCTCAATTCTTCAGAACTAAGGTGTTACGGGAAAGAAATCAGATCCCATGTGCAAAAAGAAATTTATTTCTTCAGTTTGTCAAGCTCTGCAGAAATTAACTAATCTCCCTTCTTTATCTGGACTATGATTCAAATATAAGCAGGATGTAAAAGAAGGGTCTGTATAAAAATTAATTTAGTAGTGAAATAACACTATTATAGAACTAAGAAAATAGAAACAAATAGAATAGGCACGCTAAAAACATAGTCTCTAACATTAAATAAAGTGCTTAAAAAGTCGTACTTATGTACAATAAAAAAATAGATCAAAGAAATTAGAGAAAAGAACATAAACCCTAATAATAAAGACATTCCAGGAAAAGATTAATTAGAATTTCTGAAATGAAAATGCAACTGTTGAATTCTCTTTGAGAAACAGATTTAATCATTCCCATCTGAAACAAAATGAGAAATAAAGTAGATCAATGATAATGAATCAAAATATTACTGCTATTGTTGATAAAGGCTTATTCAGACATGCCTCTAAATCACAGTATTTGACATGCTTACCTTGCCCATTAGGCAATGCTAAATCAAGGTGGACCACTCACCTGGGAGATAGAAGGTTGAGGTAATTAATCAGTGGAACATGATAAAGGAAAGATGAACATTTGCTCCCTAAAGCCCAGTTACCTCATAAGGCAGTACTGACCTGAGAAGTCCCAATTTATTTTTCCAGAATTTTCAATGATAATTCACTTACCTTCATTGGATAGAGTGAGTAAAGAGGTAAAGAAAGACTATGCATTAAACTAGCTGAGCACACATTATAAGAGAGTGCTCACTCTCAGTGAGAGGGATCTTACAATGTGCGTGCTGTGGAATTTTCAAAAATCTACTTGTATCGTGTGTCTTCACATTTGCTGTACTGTACATCTCCGAGTCATCCTTTACCAAGTGGGAAATCTTATTGCAATTATCCTACCCCAGTACCATCTTTGTATATTGGATGGATAAAAGACAGAAAACATACCATTTAGCCCTAAAATCTCTGGATAATATCAAGACCTGATGTAGAGACGGCAGCATATCACCAGCTATCCTGACCTAGGAATTTGCTGTCATTATTTTATGGAGCTCTTTAGTTGTTTCCTTCTGGATGGAGTAAGTGTATTTCACACATGAAAATGAGGCTGAATCAAATATTTCCTTGCACAGAACCACCACGGAAGATATTAGGCTATGTTCTGCTTTCCTTCTCCTTCCAGGAAAACAGGATTGTATTTCTCTCTTCCATGTAACTTTCTTAGGCAAATAAAATGTGGATGGAAGTGCCATATGTTTCTTCCATGTGGTAGCTTTAAGAGTCAGTGTGCAATTCTCCACATTCCTTCTTTTATGCTTGTATTTTCTTGCCTTAGTGATTATGGAAGCAAGTGTTGAGATGGAGCATCTGTCAGCCTATGTCCCTGAGAGACTTCTGTGGGTAGAGGCCTTGTAAACCACAGATAAAATGTAGGCAGTGGGGCAGGGGGGGGGGGGGAGTTGTCTTGTGTCAAGTGCCACTGAAATTCAGGGGTTGTTACTGCAGCAAAATCCAGAGCCTCCTGATGTGTGTGCTGCTTCTTGAGAAGACAGAAATTTACAGTGAGGCAGTGCCAATCTCCTGGTATCCATTAGGTGCGATTTTTTCTCTTTCATATACACGTAAAGCCTTTCAATTTTCATTCACCTCAGTTCCGAATGTCTTATTCTTTGATGAGCTAAAATCCACAATAGTGAACAGGCATTTTCATCCTTAAATCTCAGTGGATGTTGTCTCTTTTTACAGAATGACTTGGGATTTTTAAAATTCTTAATATGTTTTCATCTTGCCTTTACATCTAACTGGAAAAACCACTTTTAAGAGATTTCTGATCTGAAGTAGCTGGTGATGTTTCTTAAAACTGAGCCCTGAGGAGTCGAGCAAAGAAAAATAGCCATGCAACATTCCAAACCTTGAAAATATTTATTTCTCCAATGTCTTTTTCTCAAGTATGTTTTTCCCCCTCTTCTCCTTTCAGAAAGATTCAGCTCAATTTTTGGCAGACTGTGTAGCACTAATTACTTAAGTCTGAAATTAAGAATGAAAAGTTAGGGACTGGGGTTGTGGCTCAGTGGTAGAGCGCTAGCCTCGCACATGTGAGGCCCTGGGTTCCATCCTCAGCACCACATATAAATAAATAAATAAATAAAATAAAGGTATTGTGTCTATCTACAACTAAAAAAAAATATTTTTTAAAAAAGAAGAAGAATGAAAAGTTAAAGCCAGGTGCAGTGGCTTTTTCCTGTAATACCAGTAGCTTGAGAGGCTGAGGCAGGAGGATCACAAGTTCAAAACCAGCCTAAGCAAGTTAGTGATAACCTAATGCAACTTAGAGAGATCCTGCTCTCAGTAAAATATAAAAATGAACTTGGGATATTTCTCAGTGGTTAAGCACCCCTGGATTCAATTCCCAGTACAAAAAAAAAAAAAAAGAAAGAAAGAAAAAAAGAAAAGACAAAATGTTAAAAGAATATAAAACTAAAATCTCAGGTTTAAGTTTAGGCAAACCAATTATAGCTCTAAATAGGTGATTATACTAGTCATTTTTCCACTATTCACTATAACAAAATACCCAAGGAAAACAACTTACAACAAAGAAATGTTTATTTTAGCTCATAGTTTCAGATGATTCAGTGTATGGTTGCTTGGCCCAGTTGCCTTTGGGCCTGTGGTAAGGAAGAATATCATGGCATAAAAGTGTAGACAAAGAAACTGCTCATTTAATTGTGGGCAGGAAGCAAAGAGAGAGAAGAGTACCTGGATCCTAATATACCTTCAAGGGCATGTCCCCAGTGACCTACTTCCCCCAACTAGATCCCACCTCCTAAAGGTTCCACCTGTCAATAATACCACCAGCTGGGGACAAAGTCTTCAATGCATGAGCCTTTGGGGGACATTCCAGATCCCAAACTATAACAGTACCCAAATTTAAAAGGAGGTCTCTAAAGAACCTCTTTTCTCTATTTTGCAGTATGATCCTATGTAGCAGTTAGTTCCTGTTGTGTAACAAATTACCCTAAAATTTAGAGGCTTAAGACAAGAACTATTTATTAGTTTTTATGAGTTTACATGTCAGCTGGACTGTTTCATTGATCATGAGTTGAGTTATATGCTCTCATTTTTATTCCTCCATGTGGTAACAGTCAACTGAAAAAAATAGAGGCTAAGTGACTTAGGCTAGCATCACTAGGATGGTATTTCTGCTTTACATGGCTTCATTAAACTACACAGGCTTATTTTCATAGCTACCTCAGAATGTCAAAAGAGGAAGCAGAATCAATTAACTACTTTCTGAAATCTCTACTTGTATTATGTCCCTTATTATTTCATTGGCCAAAGACATTCATTTGGAAAAGCCCAGGATCAGGTATAGAACTATCAATGTCATGGGTACAGGAGGCAATAGGATATTTGTAGAATTAATATATCACACTGCAGCTAATATGCTTAGAAAAAGCTAAGTTTGCATAAAAAAGCTCTATCAGTCTGTATTCTAAGACCATTCCTGAAATCTGCTCACAGGTGTGGTTCTGGTCACCTTTATGGTTGTTATCTAAGATTGCCAGTTCACAGCCTACCTGCTAGAATCTGTGCAATTTTGTCAAGGTTCTCTTTGCCTTTGTGTGCTCCTATTAAACAACCCTGGTTCCCACAAGCTTCATCAATGGTCTTATATCCCTGCAAATCCTTGAATCTACAGAAACTACCACTTGTGCATCAAGCTCCTATAAGCTACAGTCCTATAAGCTACAGACAAAACTCAAATACCAAGTGCTCAAAGGCAATAGCAATGGAAAGTTAGTGTACTGTATCCTTCCACAAAGTGAAAGCAATCTGCCCACACACTACAAATGACTAAAACCATATCAAAAGTTTCTGTATCTCTTACTTTGGCAAATTCTGCAAACTGCAAACTCTACTTTTTGCTATATCTCTCAATGCTTCTGACTCATATATTAAATGCTGGGATTTTAGAAGGGCCTCAAAAATTAGCATCCCTCTCTCTTGCTGAGACTATGAAAAATGAAAAATAAGATATCACCAACAGATAGGCAACCAAAATACCACATCTATGGTTAATAAAGGCAGAGCCGGAGTGAGACTTAAGCATGCCTGCTAACTGAAGCATACTTATTTATTCAGGTACTGGCAGCACTCACGAGTGTTCTACTTTTCAAGATGGGAGGTGGGTGGTCTGATCTAATAAGAATTATTGCATGAAGAGCAGAAGTTATCCTGAGTCTTGCTTCTTGCTTCCTTCAGGCTTTTATTTCTCACAAGAAAGAATGGAAACTAAGCCAAACAGTATGATTTCCCTGGCTCTTTGCCTCGATGCATATGGTCCCTAGAATAGAGGAATGGACCCAGGGGGAATGGGTAGATCAAGGAGAAGGGAGGGTGGATATGATCAAAGCATGATATGTTTGTGTATGGAAATATCCTAGTGAAACCCATTAGTTAGCATGATTAATGTTCATCAATAGTTATAATTTTTAAAAGGCCATGGCATAGAGAAGTGTGGTGCAAATCGTATCTAATGAATGGTCTCACTAAATTATGAAGATAAAGGTGAAAGTTCTGGGTGACCTGTGCAGGGAGAGACAGAACATCAGAAAGGAAAGAGCTAGGCAGAACATACTCTATGAATCTGCATAAGGTTTAAGTGTGTGGCTAAAATCAATCTGAACCTATATAGTGATACTATGTTTTCTCTATACTTTGGTGATATAGTAATACTTCATGAGACTAGAGAAAGATTAACTGATGGGTAAAGAACAATGACTAATGTGTTATACACACACACACACACCAAAAAAAAAAAAAAACTCCTAAGCTCACTAAAGCTCAATTCCCACAAGACAACAGAACAACTTTGTTGAACACACAAGGCATTTTTTAGAGACCTCAGAATGGGCATACCTTTGCAGAGGGACTAACTTACAGCTATAGTAAATACTAGTCTGGACTGGCTCCCCACAAAGCTTTAAATAATTTTCCAAAAGATCAATCTTGTCTGCAAAAAGAACTCAATCAATTACCACAATAAATTCCAACATCTTTGAATCAATGCAACAAAAGCCAGAGGCAAGAGAGCTATTCTCCTGAAGCAACCAAGCAGTGCCTCACTCATGGTGACTGTACCCCATTCCCTCAGCCAAGTTCCTCTGTATAGAACACACGAGGAATCTGTCATCACCACCTCCACAAAAATTATATCAAGAACATGAAAACCCAAACACCTCACCAACATTTACTTCAAAAAGCAGCAGCATGCCAGGCATGGTGGCACATACCTGTGATCTCAGCAACTCAAGAGGCTGAGGCAGGAGAATTGCAAGTTCAAAGTCAGCCTCAGCAACTTAGTGAGACCCTGAGCAATTTAGTGATACCTGCCTCAAAATTAAAAAAAAAAAAATGAAAAGGGCTGGAGATGTAGCTCAGTGGTTAAGTGCCCCTGGGTTCAATCCTTGGTGAAAGAGGAGGCGGATGAGGAGGAGCAGAAGAGGAGGAGGAGGAGGAGGAGGAGGAGGAGGAGGAGGAGGAGGAGGAAGAAAAAGAAGGATAAAGTGGAGGAGGAAGAGGAGGGGTGTGGGCAGGAAGGGAGAGGAGGAGGAGGAGGAGGGAAAGTATCTCAGACACCAGAAATTAAAGATCTTTGAAACGAAACCAAGAAGTATAAGATGGCAGAGCAGTATTTGACCAGGTTGTAAATTTTATCAAAAATCAAAGCTATTCCTCAGCTCCAGGACCAAGTACAATTTATGGAATTTATTACAGGTGCACACCTGTAATCCCAGTGGCTTGGAAGGCTGAGGCAGGAGGATCTTAAGTTCAAAGTCAGCCTCAACGAAAGCAAGGCATCGGGCCGGGGCTGTAGCTCAGTGAAATATTTGCTCAATTAGAACTTGGACTTAGGTTTTCTGTACACTTGCCTAGCACATGTGAGGTACTGGGCTCGATCCTTAGCACTGCACACTTATAATCCAAGCTACTTGGGAGGCTGAAGCAGGGAACCACAAATTCTAGACCAACCTGGGGCAACTTAGTCTCAAAATAAAAAATGGGCTGGGGCTATAGCTCAGTAATAGAGTGCCCCTAGGGTCAATCCTCAGTACCAAAAAAATCTAATTTATCCTCATAAACTGTATTCTAAATTTCTTACCAAGAATTCTAATTAGTTAGGGGCTGGGGATGTAGCTCAGTCTGAGATTGAGTCCCTGGGGGAGAACCTAATTACTTAAATGACATGTTTTTTTTAAAAAAATAATTTCTTCTACTCTTTAAAAGGCACTGTTTAGAAGAATGAATTACAACCCAAAGACCAAGAAAATATATTGGCAAAGCATATATCTACTAAAGGACTTGTATCCAGAATATATAAAGATTATAAAAATTCACTAATAAAACAAATTTCAATAAGAAAATGGACAAAATAATTGAGCAAATATTTCACCCACAAAGATATACAGATGGACAATAAGCACATGGAAAGATACTTGATATCATTAGCTATTACAGAAATGCAAATTAAAGCCCCCCAAAGACATCAATATATACCTATTAAATTGACTAAAATTAAAAGACCATACTCAGGAAAAACTGAAACTCTCATATTCAGCTAGTGAGGATGCAAAATGGTACACTACTTTGGAAACCAGTTTAGCTATTTCTTAAATGTTAATCATGCACAAAACTTATCTTAAAAATTGACTTGAGCCAAGAATGAAAGAGTATATGTTCACTCACATAACTGCAAAATCTGTTGGGAGTCGGCCTGCTCCAAAGACTAACTTCCCCATCCCGAGAAGAGCCATCCAATGGTGAGCCATCCAATGGTGAGCCATCCAATGGTGAGCCTTGCTGGCTCACATGATCCTTACCCACCAATCAGACTAGCCCTGCTGGCTCATATGATCCTTACCCACCAATCAAACTAGCGCTGCTAATTCACATGATCCTTACCCACCAATCAGAAAGCATCCCATGCTAACTGTCAAACCATTCAACCATTAAACTGTCATAACTGTCAAACCACCCTTGGCTCTATAAATATGTAGAGATGTTCCTCAATAAACGGGCATTTTCTCTGATGATGAGCCTTGTTAGTTCTTTCAAAATCAAGATTAGTTTTATGTCAAACACTTCTAAATCCAGTGCTCAAGAAATATCTTCAAGACTCAAGTCACCTTTTCTCTTGCTTTTTTGTCTCCTGAAATAGAATCTTACACAGCTCTCCCTACATGAGGATTTCCAGCAGTACCAGGTTTACATTCTACTAACCTAAAAACCTCATCAAAGGAGCTTTTCTTTTCTGATGGTTCTGGAGAAAGTCCCGGAATTGGTATCATTAACCTGGTTCATATGCACATTTCTAAAATAATCACTTAACCATGAGAATAAAATGCTCTGAATGACTAGAATTCAAGCACACCCCCACACTCCCACTTGGCATTGCCCCCACTCATTGCACATGAACTGACCGAGGGGAAGGCCAGAAGTTTCCTTCAGAGTTAAACTGCTATTACCTTAAGATGGGCAATGGTCAGTGTGCAAACTTAGCTGCTGAAAAATCTATTTCACTAGCAACTGATTTGGAAATATCCTTTCTAGTCAAATTATCAGTGTCCTCTGGCATAGTTTTTTTTTTTCTTTTTCTTTGTTCCCTTTGCTTGTTTTAGGTCACTCCTGTTGAGAAAGCTCAATACATTAGAAACTAAAGGAAGTACATAAGTTTGCCCTTCATTTGCATGGGTTCTGCATCCTTACATTCAGCAAACCATGGATCAAATATATCAGGAGAAAGAATTGCATCTGTACTGAACATGTACAGACTTTTCTTCTTTGTCATTACACTCTAACCAATGCAGTATAATATATATATAATATATATGTAAATATATATGTGTGAATATATAAATGTTTTGTATATATATGTAAATAAAACATTTACATTGTATTAAGTATTATAGGTAATCTAGAGATGTTTTAAAATGTTAAGAGACAGCAGGGCATGGTGGTGCACACCTGTAATCCCAGTGGCTTGGAAGGCTGAGGCAGGAGGATCTTAAGTTCAAAATCAGCCTCAACGAAAGCAAGGCATCGGGCCGGGGCTGTAGCTCAGTGAAATATTTGCTCAATTAGAACTTGGACTTAGGTTTTCTGTACACTTGCCTAGCACATGTGAGGTACTGGGCTCGATACTTAGCACTGCATAAAAATTTAAAAAGCCATGCTATCTATCTACAACTAAAATAAATAAATAAATAAAGCAAAGTATTAAGCAACTCAGTGAGACCCTATCTCTAAATAAAATGCAAAATATGGTTTGGGATGTGGCTCAGTGATTAAGCACCTCTGGGTTCAATCCCCAGTACCAAAAAAAAAAAAAAAATTGTTAAAGAGAGTGTGAATAGGTTACATACAAATACTATTTCATTTCATATATGGGAAACAGCGTCTGTGGATTTTAGCATGGGAGAGAGTCATGGAACCAATCCTAATAGACACAGATGGATGGCTCTATTTCTTCTTCTTGGGCCACCACAATTGGTGATATGTAATAGTGTGAATTTAACTTAAAAAAAATCTGTCAAAACAGGTAACACAAAGCCTCAGATGGAATGCACATCTACTGGGCACCTTGGAAGTCCACCATGCACACTGCCTTGGATGAATAATGAAAAGCTACCAGAGTTTCATGAATAGAGCCTTTGAATGTTTGGGGTTCTTTGTAATTCTGCTTTCATTTTAGTAATTTTTGTCACAAATAGAACAGAGAAAGTGGAGAAGAAAGCTGTAGCACTTTCACAACCATAAAAGGCTATCTAGCTGAAGACCTTCTGACTCTTTGCCTGCTTTCTATTGCTAAACAACACAACAGTTATTAAAACATACCCAAAGCCAAATAGGCTGGTTACTGGCACAAAGTTAATTTAAAGAGCTGAAGTAGGAAGATTACAGAGCTGGAGAGACACAAGAACTTTTTTCTGAGGAAAACTAAACAACCAGGAAAACACTGGAGCTTTCACAATGTTTAAAAATCAGTGTGAATTAATGGGGCTGCTCAAATATCTCTCACAACAATCTTGGAATTTCCCATATGAAAAGCAGCATTAGTAATGATTGAGTAACATAAAAAGTAGCATAAAAAAGTAGCATAAAACAGGTTTTTGAGAATCTATAATTATCAGATTGAAAAACGGCTATGTCGATTTGTATTAACAACTACACGTTCTATTTCATAAAGAAATGAACGTTAAATATTTTCACTTCTATGTTCAATTTTTAAATCATCTCATAATAGGAGAAAGATCATCCTTTCATTCGAAGCAATCCCAGGCCCCTCTGCCTGGCTTTTAACAGAGGGTCCCAGGTTGTGACACCAAAGAGAATTAGTTGGTGACTTTCCCAGTTATCTCCAGCGGACTCCTTCTTTACCTGAGAGTCATTCTCAGGTGAAGGGCTATTCAGATGTTGTTTCATGCTCTGTCTCACCACTAGGTCATCCTACAGAGAAATGCAGAGGTTGTAAGCAAGAGCATTTGACATTTACAAGAAGTTTTTCACCTTTAAAAACTCTTGTTATTGTTTTTACAGTTTAAAAAACACAGTAAGAGCCTGTACATGACCTCTTACTCAAATTCTTTCTTTACTTTAGCCTAATTTCATCTGTAATAAACAAGAAGAAAACTGGACTACCTTGAATTTGACAAAGATTTTATATATTATGTATACACTAGGCATTTTTATCCCTTTCTCAGAGATATTGAAAAAGTCCTTACGAACATGCTCAACCCCTACCAGCTAATAAGTGGCAGAGTTAATTAGAACTTGGACTTAAGTTTTCTGAGCAAGTCCACCAAGATTTACACAGCTTAAAAAATTAATAGCAATCTCTTATGTTTGCATAATATTTGGAAAAATTGAAAGTATTTCACTTGCATAATCTTATTTGACCTTAGAAGGGTGATATGAAGTAAGAAGAACAAGGTTGTGTCTTATTTTCAGTGCTGGGGATAGAAGCCCAGGGCCTTGTGCATATTAGGTAAGTGCTCCACCACTGAGCTAAATCGCAGTCCCCAAATAAGGAACTGAGGTTCTATGTCACATATAGGGAGTAGCTCAGTGGAACAGCACTTGCTTAGTATGCGCAGGCCCTGGGCTGAATCCCCAGGACTACAAAAGAGAGAGAGAGAGAAAGAAGGAAGGAAGGAAGGAAGGAAAGAAAGAAGGAAGGAAGATGATGTCCACTTCACACATGTGGAAACCAAAACTCTGAGCAATGGAGGTGGGAGGGTTAAATGGCTTACCTAAGATCAAACCATTTTATTTATTTTTTTTTTTAAGAGAGAGTGAGAGAGGAGAGAAAGAGAGAGAGAGAGAGAGAGAGAGAGAGAGAGAGAGAATTTTTAATATTTATTTTTTAGTTCTCGGCGGACACAACATCTTTGTTGGTATGTGGTGCTGAGGATCGAACCAGGGCCGCACGCATGCCAGGCGAGCGCACTACCGCTTGAGCCACAACCCCAGCCCCAAGATCAAACCATTTTAAACAGCAAAATCAAATCCAGAAGCCAGGCATTGGGACCCCTTATTCACATCATATTCCATTCTGTTATAACAACTTATATATTGCCTCTTGCTCAAATCCTTTCTATTTATCTAATTAAATTTATGATAAATAGTTTTGCCTTCATGTAGGAGGAAAAATGGACTACTGTAAAATTTTTTGAGCATTTTAAGATATTTTTGTAGGAAGGATGATTCTGCTGAAGAGTTTTACCTGACAGCACCTAAAATTAAGAATTTTGATAGTGTTTGTGATACTGATTATGATGGTGATGATGATGACAAAAAATGATGACAATGATAATTATTTCCAGTTTGTGTAAATCTATTTACATTTCCAATCACAGATATTAAATTTTGTTTTAGTAAAAGCTTTATTGATGCTGTGACTTAAAAACTAGATCAGCACATTGTAAAGTAGGAAAAAGTTTATTTGGGGGCTCACAGTTTCAGAGGTGTTACCCCATAGAAGGTGAGCTCCATTCCTCAGGACTAAGGGTGCCGCAGGGCATGGCCGAATAGTGTGGCAGAGGGAACCAGATCACATGACGATCAAGAAGTAGATAGACTCCACTCTCTGGATACAAAATACATACCCTAAAGCCACGCCCCCAATGAACTACTTCCTCTAGCCCCACCCACCTGCCCCCAGTTACCACTCAGTTAACCCCATTAGGGATCAATTGAGTGATTAGAATAAGACTATAGCCCAGTCATTTCTCCTCGGGACCTTCTTGCATTGTCTCACACATGAGCTTTTGTGGGACACCACATTCAAACCATAACAAATCTATCTCCCTTTCCAATCATGAATATTTATACTCAACCTGTTTAATTATTACTGGGCTTGGTGTGCTGGAGCCTGCCTGTAATACCAGCAGCTCAGGAGGCTGAGGCAGGAGGATTTTGAGTTCAGAGCCTGCATCAGCAATTTAGTGAGACCCTAAGCAACTCAGCAAGACCTTTTTTCTATATATATTTAAAAAGTGCTGGGGATGTGACCCAGTAGTTGAGATCTCTGAGTTCAATCCCTGGTAAACAAAATTTTTTAATTAAAAAATAAAATACTATTTATGTATTACGTTTTTAATTGTTCTTTAGGGAATTAATGATTTCATTGTGAGCAATATGGGTCAGCATTTGAGAGGAGTTTCTTGATTGGTTGGTTGGTTGGTACCAGGGATTGAACCCAGGGGTGCTTAACCACTGAGCCATATCTCCAGTCCTTTTTTAATTTTTTATTTTGACGCAGGGTCTTGCTGAGTTGCTTAGGGCTTCACTAAGTTGCTGAGGTTGACTTTGAACTAGCAATCCTCCTGCCTCAGCCTCCCAAGTGGCAGGAATTACAGGTATGCACCACCACACCAAGTGAGAGGTTTCTTTAAACACTTCATTAAGCTTTATTTTTAAAAATTATCATTAAGAAAGCAATTGTGATGAAAAACTTTATAAACATTGGAAGATATGTTCAATATATACATGCATCTATTTTTGACATGGAGAAGGTGAAATAAAAATTTTTAAGATAGATAATTCAAGATGTGTCACAAGATTCTATTTAATTTCCTACTGTATCAAGAAAAGTACTACGTATGTTTGGTTCCATGTGTAGAACATGGAAATCTAAACATCTTTGAATTCTACCTGACATTGTAGAAAAATGAAGATGGCTCTCCTTCATTGAATAATAACACAACTGTGAGTTAAAGGTTTAAAAATTCTCTCAAAATGTGAATATCAGTGAATATGAAGATATTTATAAAAATACAGTAAAGGGGGAGCTGGGGCTATAGCTCTGTTGGTAGAGTGCTTGTCTCGAATGCACAAGGTCCTGGGTTTGATCCCCAGCAGCACAAAAATAAAAAAGGGAAAAGAAAAAATATATATAGTAAAGGGGTGATATTTTCTTCTTTCTTAGAAAGTGAATATTGTTACTGTTAAAGGGAATTCTTATTACTATCAGGTGGTATGTATGCATAGCTGTGTGTGTATAGATGAAAATACTTCATCAACTACTGGATATTATTCACATATATAGTATTTTTTTAAAATAATTACCCCATTGACAGTTAAAAGTATCCTCATTTATTTGGCTTCCTTTAGCCACAAGTGAAAGGCCATAGAGCTTTGTGAATAGTGAAGGTGAAATCTCCAGTAAAAGAATTTTTAAGGAAAAAAGAAAAAACTCACCATGCCAAAGTTCTGAGAGTTTCATGTTGAGCAACAAAGCTCTGGCTTTGGAACAGTGCCACAACTCTAGTACCTTCTGCCAGATCCTACATTTACTCAGGGCTATTTGAGCAAAAGTAGTGAAAAATGTTAAAGCAATGTTTACTTAGCAGATATGCAATATCAATCATGTTATGTACATTAGTGATAAGAATAAGTACTGGGTGGTTTGGGGGTAAAGTGACATTTTTCTCTTAGGTAGTGGAAAATTACCAGTAGACAATCTGTTTGAATTTTCTACTTAACTTTTTAAGTTTTTCTTCATGCAGCTCAGCTCTAAATTACTATGATAGTGAAAAGGGAAAAAAGATAATGTGTTCCTCAGATTCTCATTGCTGTGACAAAATACCTGAGAAAAACAACTTAGAGAAGAAAAAAATTCACTTTGGTTCATAGTTTCAGAGGTTTCAATTCGTGTTTGGCTGGCTCTGTTGTTTCTAGGCCTGTGGTAAGTTAGGGCATCATGGTGAAAGGGCATAACAGAGCAAAGCTGCTCACCTCAGGGTAGCCAGGAGAGAGGGGGGGGGGAGGGAGAGGAAGGGCCCCAGAACAAAATAAATCTTTCAAAGGCACATACCCTTTTACCTACTTCCTCCAACCAGGCCCTATCTATCTGCTAATATTTCCGAGGATTCTCAATAGTGATATCAGCTGAGAACCAAACCTTTAGCACATGATCTTTGGAGGACATTCAAATCTAAACCATAACAGATATCATCAAAAATGTTTTTTAGGAGGTGGAAATGTATCTTCATGGTAGAGCACTTATGTAGCCTGTGCTGGGTCCTGTGTCTGATCCCACTATCACCACAACAACACTACCACCAATACAAAATTTTATAGAATTGATCTGAAAACCAAATAAACATGATGATAAACAATCGATTAAATATGTATGTAGTCTATTATTTCTATGATGAGATAAAGGGGCAAAGTGTGTGAGCAACAATTATGCTCCAAATATGCTCATTATTTATTCTCAAATGGCAGACCACTATTGGTACCTACCAATAGACACCCTGTTTGCTGTGTCCTAGTAACTGATTTCTCTACATTAGTTTATTTCCGTGCCATTTAATTAGACCCTTAATTTCCCACACAACTCTCACCCCTTATCTCTACTCCCTGATACCTTATTTTCTGTTCCCAAACTGAGTAACCTTCTCCAAAATAAAGGGATCTCAATGATTACTAGTTGCCAGTCTAATATTTAGCCAAAAGCCTAAGTAATCCACGGTACATCTAAAAGTAGGATTTCAACTACTTCCAATACCTCCCTTGGTATTTTCTTTCCCTTGGAATTGGTCTGTTGGATTCTCATAGAGGAGTCATGGAAGGTGTCTTGCCTTGATAGTAATGGAAACCTTGACCTGCCTTAAGGAGAGAACTGAACTGACTGACTGCCCACATCATTACCCCAGCCATTTTACATAGTTCATCTCCTCTAATCCTCAGGTAGCTATTACACAGACTTTTTTCAACAGGAAAATGGAAGCCCACAGAGCCCAAAGTGAAAAATGGGATAAAGAAATCCAATCAGGATTTATACCATTAGTACTCTAATAGGGAAGTTCATGCTCCATCCTGCCTTTCAAAAAAAAAAAAAAAAAGCTTGGGGTCCGGGTCTACTACTGCTTGGGCATTCTATGTGAGGAACAAAGGAAAATTAGTATTTCTTAAAGATAAATTATATTTCCCCCAAAATCACATGTTGAAGTTCTATCCTTCAGTACCTCCCAATGTGACTATATTTGGAGATAGGACCTTCAAACAAGTAATTATGTGAAGAGGAAGCCATTATAATGGGTCCCATTCTAATCTGACTGGCCTCAAAATAAGAGGAGATTAGGACAAAAAAAATCTCCCTAGGATATTAGGGGCACACACGGACAATAGATATGGTACGTGGACACACTGAGGTGGCCATCTGTAAGCCTACGGAGGTGCTTCAGTGTAAACAACGCTCACCTTAGGCACCCACCTCCAGAAGTGTAAGGAATACATTTCTGTTTCTCAAGCAATGTGGTCTGTGCTATGTTGGTATGGTGGCCCTGAAGGCCCTAGGAAACTAATAGAGTTTACTCTTCTCATAGTGAAGATGAGCTCTGAAACTTCCACCCATTCGTGTAAGATGAGTTATCTTTTGTCTGTTGTTGAATGATGAAGTTCATTAATTTTAGGCTTAAGGCCTGATTTGTATAGAACTTTCTGTATTAACCAAATTAGACAAATTTCTAGTTAGTCTTTATGAGTTCATAATCATGTGAAAGAACTAGACCCATTTTATTATTCTGATACCTCATAGTATCACATAATAGTTAAGAATGCAGACTACAGCTAGGTGCCGTGGCACACGACTGTAATCACAGCAATTCGGAGGCTGAGGCAGAAGCATCACAAGTTCAAGGTCAGCCTCAACAACTTAGCAAAGTCCTAAACAACTTAGTGAGACTCTGTCTCAAAATTAAAAAAAATAAAAATGGGCTAGGGAAGTGTCTTAATGGTTAAACAAATTCCTGGGTTCAATCCCCAGTACTAAAAAAAAAAAAAAATTAATGCTGACTAGAAGCACACTATCTACACACACATCGGAGACATAGTTCTTAAAATGTTTGTTATTGAAAAATTTAAACATACATATGAAAATAGAAAATTTAATATCCCATGCCCATCAGCTGACTTTGATAATTGTCAATCCATGGCTATTTCATAAATCACGGCCACTCCCAGTCCGAATCTATCACCACCCACACATACCAGGATAGTTTTAAAGCAAACCTGGATATCATAGCATTTCATTCATTGACATTTATCTATATTAAATACATAGCAAATATAGTTATAATACAGTGTAAGATATATTAAAACAATATGGTCATATTACTTTATATATTACTTAATAGATATAGTATATTATTTTTAAAATGTATAATAAGGACTTTTGAACATAATCAAAATCCCTTTATATAATCTAACAAATCAGCACTAATTCTTATAACCACCAATAGGCAGTGTTCAAGAAAGTTTCTTGGTTTCCTCATAATTGCTTTTTCATAGAGCACTATGTTTTTTAATAGCATATATCCAGGGCCAGAGGTATAACTCAGTGTTAGACCTCTTTCCTAGTATGCATGAGGCTCTGAGTTTAACACTTTTACTCCTTTAGTAACTCCTTTATGTTACTAAAGGAGTAAAATAAAGCAGATATTAAATTCAGTTGTGATCTTCAGAGATACCCACAATTACAGTTGCCCTCGGGAGAAAGGACACTTGTTTATTGAAAAATCTATAGAATAAATGTAGTCCATGAACTGTCTAGTGTGTAAAATGATCCTGAATTTCAAATTGGCCTCAGCAGCTTACATTTCTCTCCTTCATCTGGGAGCCGTGTTTATTTGCTAAATAGTTAATATGTAAAAGGTAATATTTAATAAATAAATATTTAATAAATAAAGACAGTCTTCTTCTACATTATCGATATTTTTATTTATTTATTTATTTATTTATTTTTTAGAGAGAGAGAGAATTTTTAATATTTAGTTTTTTCGGGGGACACAACATCTTTGTTTGTATGTGGTGCTAAGGATCCAACCCGGGCCCCAAGCATGCCAGGCAAGCGCACTACCGCTTGAGCCACATCCCCAGTCCCATTTATTTATTTTTAATTAGGTCTATATGACAGCAGAGTGCATTTTGATTCACTGTATACAATTGCAGCACAACTTTTCATTTCTCTGGTTTTACATGATGTAGCATCACACCATATGTGCAGTCATATGTGTACCTAGGGTAATGAAGTCCAACCCATTACACCATCTTGTCCCCATCCCTCACCCCCCTCTTTCCCCTTTGCCCCATCAGAGTTCCTCCATTGTTCCCATACCTCCCTCCATTATGGATCAGCATCCACTTATCAGAGAGAACATTCGGCCTTTGGTTTGGGGGGATTGGCTCGCTTCTCTTAGCATAATATTCTCCAACTCCATCCATTTACCTGCAAATACCACAATTTTATTCTCTTTTAAAACTGAGTAATATTCCATTGTGTATATATACTATAGTTTCTCTATCCATTCATCTACTGAAGAGCATCTAGTTTGCTTCCACAGTTTAGCTATTGTGAATTGAGCTGCTATAAATATTGATGTGGCTTCATTACATTCAGTATGCTGATTTTAAGTCCTTAGGGTATTGACCAAGGAGTGGGATAGCTGGGTCAAATGGTGTTTTTTTTTTTTATTAGTTGTTCAAAACTCTTTTTTTTTATTAGTTGTTCAAAACTCTTGACATATCATATTTCATACATTTGATTCAAGTAGATTATGAACTCCCATTTTTACCCAGTATACAGATTGCAGAATCACATCGGTTACACATCCACGTTTTTACATACTGCCATACTAGTGTCTGTTGTATTCTGCTGCCCTTCCTATCCTCTACTAACCCCCCTCCCCTCCACTCCCCTCCACTCCCATCTTCTCCCTCTACCCCATCTACTGTAATTCATTTCTCTCTCTTGTTTGTTTTTTTTTTCCACTTTCCCCTCACTCCTCTTATATGTAATTTTGTATAACAAAAAGGGTCTCCTTCCATTTCCATGCAATTTCCCTTCTCTCTCCCTTTCCCTCCCACCTCTTGTCCCTGTTTAATGTTAATCTTCTTCTCATGCTCTTCCTCCCTGCTCTGTTCTTAGTTGCCCTCCTTATATCAAAGAAGACATTTGGCATTTGTTTCTTAGGGATTGGCTAGCTTCACTTAGCATAGTCTGCTCTAAGGCCATCCATTTGCCTGCAAATGCCATGATTTTGTCATTTTTTAGTGCTGAGTACTACTCCATTGTGTATAAATGCCACATTTTTTTATCCATTCATCTATTGAAGGGTATCTAGGTTGGTTCCACAGTCTAGTTATTGTGAATTGTGCTGCTATCAACATCGATGTAGCTGTATCCCTATAATATGCTCTTTTAAGGTCTTTGGGGAATAGACTAAGAAGGAGGATAGCTGGGTCAAATGGTGGTTCCATTCCCAGCTTTCCAAGAAATCTCCATACTGCTTTCCAAATTGGCCACACCAATTTGCAGTCCCACCAGCAATGTACAAGTGTACCCTTTTCCCCACATCCTCGACAGCACTTGTTATTTTTTGACTTCATAATGGCTGCCAATCTTACTGGAGTGAGATGGTATCTTAGGGTGGTTTTGTTTTGCATTTCTCTGACTGCTAGAGATGGTGAGCATTTTTTCATGTACTTGTTGATTGATTGTATATCCTCCTCTGAGAAGAGTCTGTTCAGGTCCTTGGCCCATTTGTTGACTGGATTGTTTGTTTTCTTATTGTTTAATTTTTTGAGTTCTTTGTATACTCTAGATATTAGGGCTCTATCTGAAGTGTGAGGAGTAAAAATTTTTTCCCAGAATGTAGGCTCCCTATTTACCTCTCTTATTGTTTCTCTTGCTGAGAAAAAAAAAAAAAAACTTTTTAGTTTCAGTAAGTCCCATTTGTTGATTCTTGTTTTTAACTCTTGTGTTATGGGTGTCCTATTAAGGAATTTGGAGCCCGACCCCACAGTATGTAGATCGGAGCCAACTTTTTCTTGTATCAAACACCGTGTCTCTGATTTGATATCAAGCTCCTTGATCCATTTTGAGTTAACTTTTGTGCATGGTGAGAGAAAGGGATTCAGATTCATTTTGTTGCATATGGATTTCCAGTTTTCCCAGCACCATTTGTTGAAGATGCTATCCTTCCTCCATTGCATGCTTTTAGCCCCTTTGTCAAATATAAGATGGTTGTAATTTTGTGGATTGGTCTCTGTGTCCTCTATTCTCTACCATTGGTCCACCTGCCTGTTTTGGTACCAGTACCATGCTGTTTTTGTAACTATTGCTCTGTAGTATAGTTTGAAATCTGGTATCCCTATACCGCCTGTTTCACTCTTCCTGCTTAGAATTGCTTTTGCTATTCTGGGTCTTTTATTTTTCCAGATGAATTTCATGATTGCTTTATCTATTTCTATAAGAAATGCCTTTGGGATTTTGATTGGCATTGCATTAAACCTAGAGAGAACTTTTGGTAATATCACCATTTTGATGATGTTAGTTCTGCCTATCCATGAACAGGGTATATTTTTCCATCTTCTAAGATCTTCATCTATTTCTCTCTTTAGGGTTCTGTAGTTTTCATTGTATAAATCTTTCACCTCTTTTGTTAGGTTGATTCCCAAGTATTTTATTTTTTTTGAGGATATTGTAAAAGGGGTGGTTGTCCTCATTTCCATTTCAGAAGATTTGTCGCTGATATACAGAAATGCCTTTGATTTATGCGTGTTGATTTTATATCCTGCCACTTTGCTGAATTCATTTATTAGCTCTAGTAGTTTCTTTGTAGAACCTTTTGGGTCTGCTAGGTATAAGATCATATCATCTACAAATAGTGATAATTTAAGTTCTTCTTTTCCTATCTTTATGCCTTTAATTTCTTTCATCTGTCTAATTGCTCTGGCCAGTATTTTGAGAACATTCCAAGTTTTCCAAGGAATCTACCTACTGCTTTCCAGATTGGCTGCACCAATTTGCAGTCCCACCAGCAATGTAAGAGTGTGCCTTTTTCCCCACATCCTCGCCAACATTTATTGTTGTCTGTGTTCTTGATAACTGCCATTCTGACTGGCATGAGATGAAATCTTGTAGTTTTGATTTGCATTTCTCAAATTACTAGAAATGTTGAATATTTTTTCATATATTTGTCGATAGAATATATATCTTCTTCAGAGAAGTGTCAGTTCAGCACCTTGGCCCATTTATTGATTGGGTTGTTAGTTCTTTTGGTGTTAAGTATTTTGAGTTCTTTATATATCCTAGAGGTTAGTGCTCTATCTGATGTATGTGTGGAAAAACTTTTCTTCTAAAATGTAGGCTCTCTCTTCACCTCATTGATTGCTTTTTTTTTTTTTTTTTTTTTTTTTTGCTTCTCAGCAAAACAAGCTTTTTAGTTTGAGTCCATCCCATTTATTAATTCTTGATTTTATTTCTTGCGCTATAGGAGTCTTGTTAAGGAAGTCAGGGCCTACTCCAACATGATGAAGATTTGGACCTACTTTTTCCTCTATTAGGCACAAAGTCTCTGGTCTAATCCCTAGGTCCTTGGTCCACTTAGAATTGAGTTTTGTGCATGGTGAGAGATAGGGGTTTATTTTCATTTTGCTGCAAGGGGGATTTCCAATTCTCCCAGCACCTTTTGTTGAAAAAGTTATCTTTTCTCCGATGTGTGTTTTTGGTGCCTTTGTCTAGTATGAGATAACTATATTAATGTGGTTTTGTCTCTGTTTTTTCTATTCTGTGTCATTGGTCTACATGTCTATACCATGCCATTTTTGTTACTATAGCTTTGTAGTATAATTTGTCTGGTATTGTGATGCCTCCTGCTTCACTCTTCTTGCTAAGGTTGGCTTTGGCTATTTTGGGTTTTTTATGTTTCCAAATGAAGTTCATGATTGCTTTTTCCATTTCTATAAGGAATGATGATGGGATTTTAATTGGAATCACACTGAGTCTATATAGTGCTTTGGGTAGTATGGCCATTTTGACAATGTTAATTTTGCCTATCCAAAAACATGGGAGATCTTTCCATCTTGTAAGGTCTTCTTCAATTTCTTTTACATTTTGGGTCTTGATATGTTTGACATACCCAATGACTTTAAATCAGCAAGACACTTTTTATTTTCTTCAGTACACACAAAAGTTGGCCTGTGAAACTCCCTCTTTTCCCATCCCATCCATCCATTACAATCTCTGTGGTGATGGGAAGATCCTGCTGTAGATATCATTGTGCTTTTAAAATTTATTTTCAAAAGATAGGGTGAGGCTAATCATTATTTAGAGATTGAAGAAATTATAAGTCTCAATCCCTTCCCACGCAGTTGTTGATGGAACTCAGAAGATTTGTAAGGACGCATGCTAGGATGTGTAGGGCTTCAACACAGCACACACAAGTGTGTTGCTTAACACGTGCCTCAGGCTGGGGACATTCACATTAAGTGTGAGCATGGACTTAGGTCTGTGGGTGAGGCCAAAAAGACAGGAGGGGATGAGTAGAGAAGTAGAGATGAAAATTAATTCTCCAGTTGAGCTACCAGCCTTTTGTTATTTTCGTAATGCACCATTTTTCCACCTACCTGGACAAGTTAAATGGTAATGCCAGGATAGTCAACAAATGCCTCAACTAGTGTTCAAGCCTGGAAAAGTGGACAAGTCACTGAGAGAAACGCTAGCCCTTTCTCAGATAGAGAAAAACACCAACTCCAGATATGTGGCCATTGACTTTATTTCACTACAACTCAAACCTTTATCACAAAATTAATACTATCATGTTTTTCTGAACAACTTGTTCCTTTGTGAAAGATTAGATCTCACCTGACACTCTTATTTTTCTCCCATGACATTGTGGAATGAACCAAGTTTGTTTCAGGCCTTCAGGGCAGGAAGACGTCTCTAGGGTGGCTAATTTCTTTGGCCCCTGACTGAGGCTGCTGACAGAAGAGCTCTGTCACCCACTTGAGAACTACCAGCAGCAGTATTCCCTTCAGAGGAACTGAGTGGGGTAGCCAGTGCTGGAGGACTTGTAAAGGAAGAGAGGAAGAAGCAAGGTCTTCTCCTGTTGTTTTCTTAAGATCTCCCATTTTTAATCCTCTCATCAGAACCAAATGTCTGGAAAAACAATAGATTTATAAAACAAAGGAAATAAAATGAACTGTTACCCAGAGCTACTTGAAGAAAAATATTTTCCTTTAAAAATATATTTAGTTCGAATAGAAATCTTTTACTATGAATATCTGCTCTAAGTTAGAATCTAGAGCAAAGATAATAAAATAGGAAATAATTTTAACAAATGTGTAACTAAGGATTTAAAATTAATGTGTTGCCTTTGGTACAGCATAACATTCACTTTTATCACACATATGTTTAACTGGATGTTTGAAAACATGATTACTCTATCCATTTCTGAAAAATAATGAATGTTAATGTCTTAATAGCCTAACAGATGAAGCCAAACAATTTAAAAATTGATTTCATTACCTGCAATTAGTGTAATTTTAGGGAGACAATAATGTATACACAAGATGGCAAAGCCCTTAAAAAACTACAAATATATTTAAAAAAAAAAAAAACTTCTACAAGCGTATAAAATAGATATGTTTCCAAGTCATGCAATCCAAATTCTTGTAATATAAAACTTTGGAGGCTGGGCACAAAGTCTCATGCTTATAATCCCAGGAGGATCACAAGTTTGACATCAGCCATGGCAACTCAGTAATACTGTATCAAAATAAAATATAAAAAGGAGTGGGGATGTAGCTCAGTGGTAGAGCACCAACACAAAAAAAAATTCTGAAATAAAATTTAAAAGTTAATTTTCACTTTTTAAATTTATTCTTTTGTAGGCTTTCTTGTTTAAATTCTTTTGTTGTCATTGTTGTTGTACTGTTTTAAAACTAAGGAATGGAGCCAGGTGTGGTGGTCATCCCAGAAGTTTGGGAAGCCGGACAGGAGGATCTTAAGTTCAAAACTAACCCCAGCAACTTAGAAAGATCCTAAGCAATTTACCAAGATCCTGTCTCAAACATAAAAAGGACTAGGGATGTGGGTGGGTGGTTAAGAGCCCCTGGGTCCAATCCCTGGAATAATAATAATAATAATAATAATAATAGGAATGGAATTTCATTATATATGTATATATGGAATACATACATGGTAGACTGTGAAACCTACAGAAATACCACTTGTAAGGCCAAAGAAGTCAGTGTGCACACACTGACTTTAGATTGCTGCATTGAAGTCCCAACTCTGCTACTTGTCAGTGTGGTGCAGGCTGATATACTCTTATCTATTAAAAAAAAAAGTTATAACAAAGCCTAACTCAAATGATTGGAAACATTAAATAAAATAGGCTACAAAAAAAATCAGTGTAGTTCTCGGCATATTCCAAGTACCCAATAAAACTTATTTTATTGTGATCACTGTGTTTAATAGGCAAGCACTTTCAAGGGTTTCATTTAATTTTCAAAGTTACTATTTTTAGTGAATTGAAGATTCTCTTAATTCACTTCCCTTTGACAGATACATGGGCCTAATTCTATGGATTCACAGGAACCAAATGCTGTGAATTGCAACTAAATCCCAGGAAAAAAACAGAAGCAGAAAATTAGGACAGCATCTGCTCTTTCTCTCTGCTACCTATTGGAATTTCTCCATACATTTACCAAGCATACATTTACTATCATTGGGAACAAATTTGATAATCTTATTCCCCAAAGAGTTTCCCTGGACCATCTTGACATAGCTTAGAAAGATTTATGTAGACAGATTATGTGCCTAGATGAACCCACCTTCCCTGCTCCCCACATCCAACATATACTTCCTAACTCCACAGATCCCACCCCCATCACACATATCTACAAATTGCTCATAAGGCTCCCATTCTCAATATCCCTTGTAACCTAAGAACTTAATAAAACCTTGAACTGGAATTCAGCATTGATGCCTAATGTCGGGCCTGATCTGACACACTGGATTGGAGTTTGCCAACATGGGCTGTGCATGAATGTGGTATCTCTAGTTGACTCTGGTAGAACATTTCATCTGAAAATGGGAATCTGTTTCAACATGACTGCTTTATTAGGGAAACGTTTAACACAACACTAATTCATATTAGTTTATAACAATTTCACCTCCCAATCGAATTATGAGGCCTCCACTGAAAACTGCAACCAACTGGGCTGTTTGAATCCATTTAACACATGGGGACAATGAGTTGCCACAATCTTGTACATCTGCTGTCATACCTTACTATCAAATTTCAGATAACTCTTCTCTCAGCAGTTCACAAACTGCCAGATGCTGTCATCCCAGCTACTAGGAAGGTTGAGGCAGGAGGAACACAAGTTTGAGGCCAGTCTGGCAAGGGGTAGAAATGTACCTCGGTGGAAGAGCATTTGCCTATCATGTGTGAGACCTTGGGTTCAACACTGAATACACCCCACCACACAACCACCACCACCACCAACAACAACAACAACAACAAAAATTTTTTTAAAAAGAAAGAAAAAATTCACAAACTGTAGCCCTACAAATTATACATGTACAAACACCCTCCTTTTAATTTTCTCCTCTTTCTATTTGGTCAATTTTAAATTTTCTTCTTGATTCTCTTTTTTCTTTCTTTTTTCCTCATTCATTGCCTAGCGCCCTTTTGTTCTTTCTTCTTTTACACACAGGGCAGCCTGCGGTTATGTGTTATGAGAGCAATTGGAGCAAAAACCTACTCCCACAAACCAACGAGATATTTTTTTCCAGGTAAAGTGCTATATTTCTTTTACTACTGATATATAGCTCCACAATTTGCTGTGGATTAAACGGTGCTATCTTTATTGTCTTTCCTCCTTTTTTTAATGTACCAGTGATAAATTTTGTGTGTATTCCCTTCATGATAGCCTGTGGTTTCCCACAGGGAATTGGTTCTAGGACCTTCTAAGATACCAAAATCTAAGGATGCATGGGTTCCTCATGTAAAATAGCATAGTATCCACATATAACCCATACCCATTCTCCTGTAAAATTTAAGTCATCTCCAGTTTAGTTAAAATGCCTAATACAATATAAATTTCATGTAGTAGTTGTTATTCTCTATTGTTCAGGGAATAAAGACCAAAAAAAAAAAAATGTCTGTTTGTGTTCACTACAGATGCAATTTTTTCCAGAATATTTGATCTATGGTTGTCCTCAGATGTGACCTAAAGATATAGAGGGCCCATTGTATGGTGCTAAATGGTATGGTATAGGACTGCAGGATCTCTAGCCTTCTAACTGGAAGGGCATAGAGGGCAGGGAAGAGTTACTTTTTCTTCCCAGATAATATAAAGTTGAAAGGTAACTCTGGTTAAAGAATTTCTGAAATAATCCACCAGACCTTAATTGCTTCCAAACCCTATTTAAATTAATACTTTGCTTAGTGTCAGATTTGATGTGATCCATGGTTAAGTGAAACATGCGTCCATCTAAACATATAATCAATTCCATGTGGAATTCGTAAGGAATGTGGGAGGAGATTTTCCCTTTCCACACTGTTTCTCCTAGGCTAAGAGTCTGAAGAACATATGGGCAATCTTTTGAATAATGATTCTAACAATAAGAGGCACAATTAAAAAAAAATAGTTATCATGAACAAAGTAAGAAAAAGAAACAAATTTAATTTTTAAGTTGCTTCATATGAGATCAAAAATTCATTAAGAATTTGTTCATAAAGAAATCAATACATAAAGAACATAGCTTAGAAATGTAGTCCTTCAATGAAAAATTACCCACATTTAATTGGTTATAAGAATAAATTTGATCAGCAGCAGCAAAACACCCCCATGGTTTCCTGATATTTTTAGGACAATTCTTTCTTCACAGGAAATACTAAGTATATAAAATCAAAGATCCTTTCCCTTCCCTTCCATCATATGCAATTCAGTGGATTCACTACAGCTCTATGAAACATCACTGAAAGAAACATCCCTACCAGCTCTTTCATTTAGAATAATATGGGTAAAAAATTATAATAACATAATAAAGAAAATGCACTTGGAGAAATGCAAAAGATCTGAAAAACAACCCTGTATTTAAGAAATTTAAGATGTATCACCTAAAGAGACAAAGCTAAAACTAATTTTAAAATTTTAAGAGAACTATTATGTGGTACTGATGCAAATATAAAAGTTGTTTGAAGAAGGGGTGTTCTGGACTCTTAAATCTCTGACATCTAATGCAGAATGACTTTATGGGTAGGCTAACTAAACACTGGGACTTACATCAAGGTTTGAAAAGCAAGGGGCATGGCCCTACCCTCATCCTCCTATATCGCCTATAGTTCCCATTTTGATGCAGTTATATGTGAGGCCTTTAGGTCCAAACTGAACACGCATTTCATGTGTGCAAATCCTTTCTAGACTTAAGATGAAAGAACATAGCCATATATTAGAATCAGTATCAAATCAACCTTGATGGTGACCATTCATATCACACCCTCCAGAGCACAGGTCCCATCATGTCTCCTCTGACCTCAGAGCCCAACCAGAGGGACTAAATCTCACCTTAGCTTTGATTCAATGCCCGCAATTCCAAATCTTTCACCCTGAAATCCAAGAATGTATGCCCCCTCAAAGCACCTTTCACCCCCAAATCCTCCACTCTCCTCAATCACTCCAGAGCCTTGAAATCTCATACTAACCCCAGTAGTTAAGACAGATCTATTTGACACTGCCTCTCCCGGATGTTAACTGTCACTTACTGACCATTCCACTGGTGTTTTTCAGGCTGTGAGGATGATCTGATGATTATTTTATTTTTTATTTTTTGGTACTAAGGATTGAACGCAGGGGTGCTTAACCACCAAGCCACATCACCAGCCCTTTTTATTTGAGACAGGGTCTCGCTAAGTTGCTTAGGGCCTTGCTAGGATGCTGACGCAGGCCTTAAGCTTGTGATCATCTTGCCTCAGCCTCCGGAGTCGATGAGATTATTGGTGATGGTATCTTGCTCATCAGGTTGATTTAAATGATCTGGATTCCACCTTTCTATTTCCTTCCTGTTTTACCATCCCATAAATGCCCCTTACAAAAATGACTTTTTTAAGAAGAGAGCTGTTTTGAGTCAAAGAAATATAGTCCTGTTCTTCCTTGTTGAAGAGCACTTTGCCTCACTCTTCATTGTCCATTGCTTGGGGTTGTCTTTATTTTCCACTCTATTCCCATGGGCCTGATCATTTTCAACAGACAACAGTCTTTTTTTTTTTTTAACCATACGATTTATTTTTATTTTTCTTTTTAGTCACACATGACAGCAGAATGTATTTTGACATATAATACATACATGGAGTGTACATACATCAATCATATTGTCTATTCTATTCTGCTGCCCTTCCTATCCTCCCTACTCCTCCCCTCCTCTCCCATCCTTTCTCTCTATCCAATCTAATGTGACACACTTTTTTTTTCCTTTTTCTCATCACAACATCATATATGAATTCTGCATAACAATGAGGTTCTCCTTCCATCTTCCATGCAACTCCCCTTCTCCCTCTTTTTCCCTCCCACCTCTCTTTCCTATTTAGTGGTAGTCTTCTCATGCTCAAGATCAACAGTCTTATAGTCTACTTTATGTTACACAAGCCCTCTCCTTGAAACCTACCATTAAAAATGCTTCTTTGGAAAGCTTATAGAATCCCCAGACTTCCCTACTATGTGCACATATCCTTGTTTTCGACAGTCTGTAATTTAATACCTTAACTGACATCTATCTAAAATCAAAGCCAGTAGAAGGAGTAGAATATGTGCAAAGAGAATCTTCACATTAAATATCTCTAAGGCAGAATATAATGCTATAATATAATATAAATATAATAAAGATATAATAGAATATAATAAAGATATAAGAGAAATTTAATGCAAGCATTTCTTGAGCAGAAATGAACAGCTATTATGGATAGGTATACTTTGATCCATGAAAGTCAGGATTCCTAGAGAGCAAACTGGTAATTCAGTGAATTTTAAGCATCTTTAATCCTGGTGTTGATATCAAGATAAATTAAGTAAACTAATCAATTTACAAATATTTATTATATTGGATGATATAGACTAAAATAATAATATAACAAAGTGTGAATAAAAAACATAATTGTCCAGTGGCAATGTTATCCCCACCAACAATTGTCTTTATTAGTGTGAATTTGATGCTCAAGAAGCCATCTTAACTATAAGAGTTAGTTCTATAAGATTAACCCCAATAAAAATTTTCCAGTAAAATAAGAATTGTGTTTTATGTCCTACTTTATGAGAAAGGAGAAATGCACTTAAAAAGGATTATAATTATCTAGTTCAACTTCAGTACCACTATTAAATATTAGGAAAAATTTCATTTTTACAAACTTTATTGACACTTGCTGACATTCAGGGATAAAACTTGTATGTAAAAATGGTAAGTATTTTTAAAAAATCATAATTTTATTTGTTGTTATTTCATCCTCCGAAATTGTCCAGCTACTGTTGCCGTAATACCAGTAGAGGGAGCACCAACCATTGTTTTTTTGATGGTCTACTCTTAACAAAACAAATTCTTTATTGATGGATTTTTAAATATTTATCAACATAGGCAAAATTCTTGTAAATTACAAATATTGTTATCACTGCTAAATTTTCTCTTGAATTGGTTTTATTAAATCAGTATTGAAGCATTTTATTAATGTTTTAATTAAGAAAATAATGTATGTTGTAGAGAGTGAAACAAAATAGAAAAAAAGTTTTAAAAGTTAATAATCTAGAGCTCTGAGTACAGCTCCATGGTATAGCCCTTCCCTAACATGCACAAGGCCCAGGATTCAATCCCTAGCCCTGCAAAAAAAGAAAATAATAAATAAATGTTAAAAGTTAATACTCTATCTCCCCTTCAGATCTGTATTATAAACAAGACTTTTAAGTGTCTTATCATATCTTTCTTATAAAAACTTTATTTATATATATGTTTTTGTGTGTGTGGTCTGGTACATGCTGGGCAGCCACTCTACTGCTGAGCTATATGCCTAGCCTTGTTTATTTGTTTTAAAATGGGGATCTTACTAAGGAATCTTATCTATAGGAGATATATATATATATATATATATATATCACAAAACATATGAATATACAATGCATTCCAACAGAAAATGTGAAATAAATATAATGTTATCCCATGTAATAACTATGTATGTACAGAGGTTCAATATATGTATATATATATATATATCACTGCCTTCTGAAGGAAAAATCTACACAGGAATGAATGTGCAGGTCTGGGGGGAAAAAATACACAAACCCAAATGTGCAATCCCTTCTTAAAATGTGAAAGAAGTACTAAGTGAATTCACTTCTGACTTATGATTTATTACTGATCTCTTCACAAAACAAAATTGAAACAAAATAACAGCAATAAAGCAACCACTTAAAGCTTTTTAAAAATTGAAAAATATTCAAATACATTTTTTAAAATTTATCATATTTTTTAGATTTTTAACTAGCTGATCAAACTCCTTTCCACTAACAGCTACAATGCACTTATTTGTATAACTGGACTGAAAAACAAAGGGATGTAGCCCTAAATAGTGGGCCTTTTCATTTTCTAGAGGCAACTCTCCTATAGTCTATCTACTACTAAAAGCCCTCTCCTTGAAATCTACCATTAAAAATGCGTAATAGAGAGAATCCCTGAATTTCACTATAGGTTCCAACCTCAGCTCTTTGCAAAGAAATCCTGCTATATAAGTGCACTCAACATGTACAGACCCATCAGAGCCTAGAGACCCATCTAGCCATATGGTAGCCCTCTCTGTGGGTTTATCTTTCTGAGCCCAGTGAATTTGCTGAAGCCTCATCCTTTACTGGAACCCCTGCCCCCATTCAGTTCCTGTCACTCAGCTACCCTCCTTGTTTTCCGGTGTCTCTGCATAGCCTAATAGAAGTATTCTTCACCCTTACCAGTTTCTGCACCCCTTGATATCATGCACGATGCTATGGTTTCACTCATAGAAAGGAAGGAAATATTGCAAGAAAAGAGAGAAAAAAAAAACAAGAGAGGGGAAGGGAAAAGGAGACACAGGGAGAGAGAGAAAAAAATGAGAACAAAAAGCAATGATAAAGGAAAAACTTGCAAGTGTAGGAGAAGGGAAAGACCCTCCTTACGTGATTATAAAGATAATTATTTCAGGGAGTGGGGAGTAATTAGTCAGCTATGTTTTCCTTTTCATCTCCTAAGAGCAGAAAAAGTTCATTCTATCTGTTTGATTTTTTTTTACCTTTTACTAAAGGTATTCAACATTTTTAAAAAATCTTCTAATAGCCACACCTTTGTGATAAAATAAGAAAACACAGCGTGGTGATCCTCCTTCCATCAATGAGCAAGACTGAGGAATGGAGGTCAAAAGCCCAGCTCAATGTCACAAGGAAGGCAGTTGCAGAGTTAGGATAAGACCCAGGGTTCTTGACTCCGGCCCTTTACTTTATCCACAAAGTCAACACAACCAGTCTAGATTTGTTATCTCGCCCCCTTCTGTCTCAAAGGCTGAGTGACAAAGAGTGCTTAGTGTGATACTGAGTGTAAATGACAGCACAGGAAGTCCGTTCTCAGGGCAAGCTGTGAGACTGGCAGCTGAACGGAGGCCAGAAAGCAAGTCTGTACAGAGCACTTTCCATCTATGCTCACTATCTTGTTCCTACTGTGGCCCAGAGTCCAAGGGGAGGGGTCACTGAGGCTTCGGGAGGGCACCCTCAGGGCTGAAGTCCCCTGATTTCAATCCCTGAACATCTCTTAGCAAAAGGAAAAGCTGGCACTTGGTGAGGATGAAATGAATCATCTACAGAACTGAGCGTTTTACATTTTTAAAATAGAATGTTTTGTATGATAATTCACATACGAACTGTAAATTATGTAATTACTTATGAACCATGTATATAATTCCTGTGCCAATGCAAAGGAACACTCTTTTCTGACATGGTACTAACCTCAGTTAATTCAGCTCTTTGAAACATGTTAATACAGTTCTCAAGGAATTCCATCTAGTCACGTATCACATGTTTGAAGCTTAAAATGCTGAAAGTGAACAAATGTTGCATCCAAACAGGTTCAGTATGAATAGCGACCATATATGGAAGAAACATTTATATGGAAACCACACCCACAGCTGGATTCAGGGTTGTAACACCCAAGACACTGTGTGTGTACAAATCTCGTTAGCCAACTGTATAGCACAAACACGGATTTATTTGTGCTATTATGGCATTGTCATTTACTGCAAATACAAAAGGCAATGAACCTATGATGACCTAATTCTACTGTAAATTAAATTTCATTATTATCTTCCTGTAAACATACCTTTCATTACAAATGGATAATCTTTTACCAAAACAAAGGAGAAAAATAAATTTACTTGTTTATATCAAATCTCAAAGTATAATGTATAATTATTTATCTGTACTAAATTGTAACCAACAATTCTTTTTAATTTATTAGTAATCAAAATATCTTATGAAAAGATATGCTTTGCCTTATAATTAATTTTAAGATTGCCTAATTACATATATATTTTACCCCCTAGTACTAGGGATAGAACCCAGAGATGCTTTACCTTTGAGTTATATTTCCAGCCCCTTTTTATGTTTTATTTTTTATCTTGAGTCTGGGTCTCGCAAAGTTGCTCAGGCTGACCTCAAACCTTCGATCCTCCTCCCTCAACATCCCAAATCACTGGGATTGAAGGTGTGTGCCACTATACTTCACTGCTTAATTATATTTAAATTGATTGAAATAGACATCGTGTGCTAAACTCAGACAGATCTTGAAATACATTTTTGTTTTTTGTTTTGTTTTGTTTGAGTGGGGGTACCAGAGATTGAATTTAGGGGCACTCAACCACTGAGCCACATTCCCAGCTTTATTTTGTATATTTTTTTTACCTGGAGACAGGGTCCCACTGAGTTGCTTAGTGCCTCCACGTTGCTGAGGCTGGCTTTGAACTCGAGATCCTCCTATCTCAGCCTCCAGAGCCACTGGGATTATAGGTTTCTTAGTTTTTCATGCCCCAGTTGTAAAAAGCTAATTTCTAAAATGCACACTCTGATTCATCATATTTTCATTAAAAATAGATTTCTGTTCTAAATATCAGGCATTTATAAAACAAAGAAAAATTTCCTTTATCACAGGAAGGAATTGTTTTATATTATCTATTCATGCAGGTATTCTAACAAATGGAAAGATCTATCAGAGCTGGATAGGTTTTTCCAGAATCCAAAAGAAGATATACTTAAAAAGGGAGATAGACACCCAAAGGAAGCCACAAAAACAGGCATAAAGAAAAACCCAAAGGGACAGAAAAATTGCAAAATGTCCTTTCTTAAAAAAATCCCAGACTACTTTGGTTACAGCATATGCACTGGCTTGGTTTTCCTAAATCAACAGACTGAAGAAAAACTGCCTTGTCATCAGACCTCCAAAATATATGGATCTCCAGAGAAATAAATACATGAAGCTATAGATCTAAATCCAAATACCCTCTGCAGAAGAAAACAAATTTTACCTGCAAAATCAGTCGAGCTGCTTGACCAATGCATCAAAAATTACAGAGCAAATAAACTCTAAGGACATGATACTAAACTCTGTCCTTTCCAAAGGGTGTGGGGGCAGATAAGGGGCTCTCATTGCAGCAAACAGAATGCAAAACGAAAAGCTTGAATAAGAAAGACTGATGAAAGCATAACATTAAAAAGAGAAGTGTTTAACTGTTAAATCATCCAAATTACTTTGCCAAATTTTGACATGCTTGGTTTCCTGTAGTAAAAATCTCTCTCTCTCTCTCTCTCTCCTTTTTTTTTTTTCACTTTGAAAAAAAAAAGTGAGGAAAAATAACCAGCTGTTCCTTGTATAGTTCAGGAAACAAGTTTGATTTATTACTTTAAGGTTATTTTTGAATAAGCTGCTTGTGGCAGCCAGAGTGCAGAAGTCACTGAGGCCTGTCCACTTGAAGGGCTCAAACTGTTTCCTGAACAGCCCTTCTTCACTCCTCACCTCCAATGGCTATTATTGACTACGTGTGACTGGGGCCTTCCAGGATTTTAAAACAGCAGGGGTCCCCGCCGAACAATCGGGCTGTCAATTACCTTTTCCCCTGTAGTGAAAGAGGGGCCCAAGACAATGCAATGTCCCAGCGGGGAGCTTTGCAGCTCCAAGTCTGTAACCCACTCTCGCACAGCTCCGTATTCAAAACCAAGTAAATGGTTGGTGCCTTCACTTTTGTCTGTGTGTGTCAGTTCAAACCAGAATTACTGCAAGGTGTAGCTATGTCTCCATGGATGGGTTTTTAAGTTCTCGCTGGGGCAAAACTGACTCTGTACATTGTTATCTATGAGTTTTGTGGAAGTTCTTTCTGAGATCCAAACATACACAAAGAGCTCTCTGGCTCCCAGCCCCCTTCTGTACTCTGTAACCAGGAACGCCCAAGCCTCTCTACCTATATTGTGGCTTAAAAAACTTCCTGTGTGCATTGATGACTTGCTGTGAGGACTGTCCATCATCCCGCCCCTTTGTCTAGCAGTCACTTCCATTCGAATTTGACTGACTGAGGCAGCCTGAGTTATTTGTAAAGAACAACAAGGCTTTTCATTCATAATTTTAGTAGGGGGACAGAGTGCTAATGACTGAGCTTGAATAACTAGGGAATGTGGTATTCAAGGCAGGAAGAAGCCCAACCGGCTGCCAAATGAAGGCCTGAGAGGATGTAGGTGAAGAGTGCCGGGGTAAAAAGCCAAACAGTGACAGGAGGATCACACATGTATGCAAATACAAATCGTGGTTTTTAAAAGGTGAGACAATCAAAAAGATAGAAGCAGGAAGGAGGGCAGGAAAAGTCTAACAGGATTTCATTAACTTTGGAGTTAAGTTACATGCCAGGGTTTTACAGAATCCGAAACCCATAAAGTGTCTACAGGGGAAGTGATCTTTTCTGCCACTGCTGGTCTTCCTACAAAAACAAAAAAGTTTTTTTTTTTTTTAAAAAAAGGAAAACTGGTTTTCACTCTCTTTTGGTACCTTTCATATATTCAAACAAAGAGGGCTTGTTTTCCAAGGGTGCTCAGTTTGACAACCAAGTCTGAGTTCCAAAGAGCTTAGTTTTAGGGTCTTTAGTCAACTTTATGTGCATGCAGCACAAACGTGGTATATAATGATTTCACATATCTGATGCTTCCAGGGAAGAGAATTTATAAAAATATAGATTTCCAGTTGAATGTAACTATATATTCAAGTATAACAGGATTTATTTTTCTCACTGAAATAGTAAAATTCTGGTTTGGTGTTTTTCAAATTAATAAATTATAACTGTCATATAAAAATTTATTTAAAATGCATGATTTTATACACAGATTCATAGAATATAATCCAACAGGAAAGTGTTGCACATTTTTAACCTATTGTGAATTAGTAGAATAATCCAAGCTATTTTTTTTTCAAAATCAATGTAGTGCCTTAAGTGAAGAATGTTTCATTTTTAGAAAATATTTTTTGTGTTTCTTCTGTTAAAGCAAATCAAATAAAAGTAAAATTGAACAATAGCATGCTAGTGAACAATAACATGGTAATGACCAGAAAAAATAAATTTTCTGTCTCTGTGTTTAGTCTATTAGAACTAGTGTTGTTAGGGAGAATTTTGGGCTACCGAAGCCCGAGGTCAAAGTTCAGACCGTGGGTTGTGTTGTCACCATAAAGGGCTATGAGGAGGTCTCACCAGAGGCAGAGAAGACCTCTACTCAGAGCTTTCAGACTCTTGACACATCACAGAAAAGAATTTAAGGACATGTCAGGCTTTAGCAAAGAAAGGTAGAGTTTTCTTAGCAAATGGTGAAGATATATGGAATGCTGTTTATCTGGAAGGTTAGACCTATCTCAGGGCTGAAGGACTAAGTTCTTTATTAGGGTACATAATGAGGTGGAATATGTATGATGCTAAGGGGCTGTACTTTCCTCAAGATTGGGAAATATTAAGCAAGATTGTGTTTCCTCATTGTGGGGCTGTTTTAGCTCACATCAATATTTCTGGTGGTCTGGGTCATAAGATTATGGTCCAGTCAAATGTTGCCCCTAGCTTCACAAGGTAACCTTCTTTCTATGTCTTGTTTCTTCTTTACTACATTTCAGAAAAACTTAAAGGAACTGGAAAGTTATGAAGATTTGTATAGGCTCTTCAGTGTACTCATTTATTTTGATAGCTTTCTGTTCATTAGGGTGTTTTTTTGTTTTTTTGGAGGGGTGGGTACTGGGGACCAAATCCAGGGGTGCTCAACCACTGAACTACACACCCTCAGCCCCTTTTGTTTTTTATTTTGAGATAGTATCACTGGATTTCTCAGGCTGGCCTCGAACTTGGTGATCCTTCTACCTCAGCTTCCCAAATCGCTAGGATTACAGGTGTGCACTACCATGCCCTGGCCCTTAGATTCTTTTGTTGGATCGTAGTTGTTCACAAGCCTACTGTACCACATTCCAACAGGGATATTTTCTTCTTTCGAGATTCAGCTTTCTCACGGGATGCAGTGGTGCATGCCTGTAATCCCAGTGGCTCAGGTGGCTGAGGCAGGAGAACTGCAAATTTAAAGCCAGACTGGGCAAAAGCTAGTCACTAAGCAACTGAGTGAAACCCTATCTCTAAATAGAGCTGGGGATGTGGCTCAGTTGCAGATTGCCCCTGGGTTTGATCCAAAAAATTAAAAAAAAAAAAAAAAAGAGGGAGATTCAGTTTTCTCTCTACATTCTTATTCTATTTCAGTGTAGGTACTTATCTCTAAATTCCCATCCCATACACTGACCTAATATTCTTTAAAACTGAGAAGAAAAATAGTTATGGCATGGCTAACATCCAATATTTTCTCATTCAGACAGCCATCCTGCCCAGATCAATGAGGGAATTGAGGCCTGGAGATACTTTATTACTTCCATCCACCTGAGTACTCAACACAGATCAGTGAACACATTTCTGGAGCATTCTAAAACAAACCTAAAGAGGGTCTTGAGGAGATCTTTTATTTATTTGTCTGTTTATTTATTTATTTATTTGTTTGTTTGTTTGTTTATTTAATGGTGTGAGTCCTAACCATGTACATAAATTGAAATAAAATTAGATGGACCCTGTTTATCTTGTGGTTTCTTATACCCTTGGGCATATCCTCACAAATTCTAGGGGTTTTAGAATAGGATTAAATAACTTACCCCAAGGCTTAAAATTAAAATTGGTTGAAAAAGGGGGACCGGAAGATGGCAGCGATGGGAGAGCAGCACCCCAGTGTGCCGCGTCACTGTGCCGGAGAAAGACGAGGTAAAACGGCTGAAGGCTACCTTGGTGGGAATTTCCAATGAAATTGAGGTGCTCCAGAATCTAGAGGACAGATTTCCAGCGTGCGGGATTCGGCTGCAGGGGCTTGGTCGTGGGCGATTTCTCCGCACGGAGGGTAGCAGTACCTGGTCGGCGGACCGCCCCGCGGATGGAGTCTGGGGCACGGCGCTAGTTAGCGGCGAGGTACCAGAGCGGGATTACAGCGAAGCGGATTCTGGAGGCTCCTGCCAGCGGCGCACTGGCCGCGCTGAGTGCTGAGTTCCAGCCTTGAGACGGAGGAGAGAACCGGTCCAGTTCGATTCCCGACACCGGTCGGAACACGGAGGAGGACAGCAGCTGCCATCTTGGAGAGCTGATGCAATCATCCCTGTTTTCTACTGATCTCAGCTCATTCAACTACGGAACAGGTGATTCCAGGCTGGTATTTGCCTGCGTCTCGCAGACAGATCGCTCAGGCTCGGGACTGGAGATCCTGAGGAGAATACTCTTCGGGGCTCACCCCTGGCAAGGCGGGCGCCGGACTTTGAGCGGCCAGATTCTAGCTCCCCGGGTTGCTTTGGCCCAGGGCGGGGGATCCTTCGGGGGGACTCCGGGCGGAGGCCAGTTACAAGTGGATTGTGCGCTGAGGGGCGGCGTGGCTCTAACTCCCAGAACAGTTTTGGCCCGGGGCTAGGGAGCCTGCGGGGACTGCGTCTTTGACCCTGCCCCTGGCGGAGCATACACTGAGCTGGGAGAGGTTGGAGTGGCCAGGCTCGGGCTCCCGGGGCTGCTTGGGCCTGAGGCTGGGGTACCTCTGTGGAGCCTGCTCCTAGCAGAGTGTGGCAGGGATCGGAGAGGCTGGGTTCTGGCTCCCGTGGCTGCTTGAGCCCAGGGCCGGGGAACCTGCGGGGACCACGAGCTGAGGCCAGCTACAAGTGAAACTTGCGACGAGGGGCAGCAGGACACTGACTCCCGGAACAGTTTTGGCCCAGGGCTGGGGAGCCCGCGGGAACTGCGTCTTTGACTCTGCTCCCAGCGGAGCGTGCACCGAGCAGGGAGAGTCTGGTGCGGCCAGGCTTGGGCTCCCGGGGCTGCTTTGGCCTGGGGTTGGAGAACCCGTGGTGTTTGCTCTGTGGAGCCTGCTCCTAGCAGAACGTGGCAGGGACCGGAGAGGCCGGCTCCTGACTCCCGAAGCGGCTCTGGCTCAGGGTTGGGGATCCTACAGGGACTGCTTCTTGGTCCGGGTCCTGCTGGGTGCTGCGGGGGCCTGGGGGGCAGAGTGGAGCTGCCACCTGCGCCCAGAGCAGGCTAAGGGACCCGCCGGTGTGGTATCACGACACCCCAACTGCAGCTGGGGCCGAGGAGAGTAGCCGCCCACGCCTGGAACAGGACCAGCGACCCGATGGCAGGGTAGCCAAGTCACCCCACTTGGAGTGGAGGCCGTGAAGAGCCGCCGTCTGATCCTGCAAGGTAGGCAGACCTGTGTCCCACTGGCAGGACAGGCTTGGCAGCCTGCCAGTGTGGTGGACAAGTAGCATCGAGGCAGTCACGTCACACTGGTTGGAGTGGGGGTTGAACAGAGCCGCCGCCAGTGTCCGGAAAAGGCCCAGCGACCCATTGGAGAGGCAGTTAGGTACCCCCACTGGGAGTGGAGGCTGAGCAGAACTGCCGCCCAAGCCCGCAAGGTAGGCAGATCTGAGACCCACCAGCGGAACAGGCTTAGAGGCCGACCAGCGTGGTAGACACGTCACACCAATTGGAGTAGGGGTGGAGCAGAGCTGCCGCCCACATCCGGATCAGGACCAACGATCCAAGGACGTGGTAGGAACGTCACCACAATTGGAGTGGGGGCAGAGTAGAGCAGCCACCCGTGCCCGCAGGGTGGGCAGACCTACGACCAACCAGCGTGGTAGATAGATCACTCTAATTAGAGGAGGAGCACAGCCACTACCCGCCCTACAAGAGAGATATCCCAACTATACAAGAGCAATATAAATAAATAGGGGGAAAATTTCAAAAACACAACAGTTTCACCAAGCAGAAAGAAACACAAGCAATATGAAAAGACAAGGAAAGAAAGGTCCACAAGCAATGCAGGTCAACTCAACTCTAGAAGAGGTAATAGCTGCAACAGATGGAATGTCAGATTAAGAATTCAGGATATACATGCTTCAGATGATCTGGAGTCTCAAAGAAGACATGAGACAGCAAAATCAGACAATGAAAGATCACATTGACAAGGAACTACAGAAACAAATCCAGGAAGTAAAAGATCAATTTCACAGGGAGTTAGAAGTAATAAAAAACAAACAAATAGAAATCCTAGAAATGCAAGAAGCAATAAACCAACTTAAAACCTCAATTGACAATACTACCAGCAGAATAGATCACTTAGAAGATAGAACATCAGACAATGAAGACAAAGTATTTCAACTTGAAAAGAACATAGACAGCTCAACAAGACTGCTAAGAAACCATGAACAGAACATTCAAGAAATATGGGATAACATTAAAAGACCAAACTTAAGAGTCATTGGGATACAGGAAGTCACAGAGCTCCAAACCAAAGGAATAAACAATCTATTCAATGAAATAATACGAGAAAACTTCCCAGACTTGAAGAATGAAACAGAATCCCATATCCTAGAAGCCTACAGGACGCCGAAAGTGCAAAATCATAAGAGAACCACACCTAGACACATTATAATGAAGATGCCCAACATACAGAATAAGGAGAGAATTTTAAAAGCTACAAGAGAAAGAAAGCAGATTACATTTAGGGGCAAACCAATCAGGATAACAGCTGATCTCTCAACACAGACTCTGAAAGCTAGAAGATCCTGGAATAACATTTTTCAAACACTGAAAGAAAATGGGCTCCAACCAAGAATCGTGTATCCGGCGAAATTAAGCTTCAGGATGGAAGATGAAATTAAAACCTTTCACGATAAACAAAAGTTAAAAGAATTTGCAGCCAGAAAACCATCTCTTCAAAAAATCCTTGGCAAAACATTACAGGAAGAGGAAACTGAAAATAACATTGAAAACCATCAGTGGGAGGTAGGACAGTAAAGGGGGGAAAGTAATCAAAGAGGAAAACTAATCAGGTTTAGTAACATAAATAAACAAATATGACTGGAGGAACAAACCAAATCTCAATAATAACTCTAAATGTTAATGGTTTAAACTCACCAATTAAGAGACACAGGCTAGTCGAATGGATTACAAAACAAGATCCAACAATATGTTGCCTACAGGAGACGCATTTGATAGGAAAAGATATACATAGACTGAAGGTGAAAGGCTGGGAAAAATCATTCCACTCATATGGAATGCGGAAACAAGCAGGAGTGTCCATACTCATATCAAACAAAATAGATTTCAAGCCAAAGTTAATCAAAAGGGATAAAGAGGGACACTGCTCAAGGGAACCATACACCAACAAGACATAACAATCATAAATATATATGCCCCAAACAATGGTGCAGCTACATTCATAAAGCAAACTCTTCTCAAGTACAAGAGTCTAATAGACCACAATACAATAATCATGGGAGACTTCAACACACCTCTCTCACCACTGGACAGATCTTCCAAACAAAAGTTAAATAAGGAAACTATAGAACTCAACAACACAATTAACAACCTAGACTTAATCGACATATATAGAATATACCACCCAACATCAAGTAGTTACACTTTTTTCTCAGCAGCACATGGATCCTTCACAAAAATAGATCATATATTATGTCACAGGGCAACTCTTAGACAATATAAAGGAGTAGAAATAATACCATGCATCTTATCTGATCATAATGGAATGAAACTGAAAATCAACAATAAAAGAAGGAAGGAAAAATCATGCATCACTTGGAGAATGAACAATAGGTTACTGAATGATCAATGGGTTATAGAAGACATTAAGGAGGAAATTAAAAACTTCTTAGAGTTAAATGAAATCACAGACAAAACATATCGGAATCTATGGGACACATTGAAAGCAGTTTTAAGAGGAAAATTCATTGCTTGGAGCGCATTCCTTAAAAAAAGAAAAAACCAACAAATAAACGATCTCATATATCATCTCAAAATCCTAGAAAAAGAAGAGCAAAACAACAGCAAAAGAAGTAGAAGGCAAGAAATAATTAAAATCAGAGCTGAAATTAATGAAATCGAAACAAAAGAAACAATTGAAAAAATTGACAAAACCAAAAGTTGGTTCTTTGAAAAAATAAATAAAATCGACAGACCCTTAGCCATGCTAACGAAGAGAAGAAGAGAGAGAACCCAAATTACTAGCATACGGGATGAAAAAGGCAATATCACAACAGACACTTCAGAAATACAGACGATAATCAGAAATTACTTTGAATCCTTATACTCCAATAAAATAGAAGATAGTGAAGGCATCGATAAATTTCTTAAGTCATACAATCTGCCCAGATTGAGTCAGGAAGATACAGACAGCCTAAACAGACTAATAACAATAGAGGAAATAGAAGAAACCATCAAAAGACTACCAACTAAGAAAAGCCCAGGACCGGACAGGTATACAGCAGAGTTTTACAAAACCTTTAAAGAGGAACTAACACCAATACTTTTCAAGCTATTTCAGGAAATAGAAAAAGAGGGAGAACTTCCAAAGACATTCTACGAGGCCAACATCACCCTGATACCTAAACCAGACAGAGACACTTCAAAGAAAGAAAACTATAGACCAATATCTCTAATGAACCTAGATGCAAAAATCCTCAATAAAATTCTGGTGAATCGGATTCAAAATCATATCAAAAAAATTATACACCATGATCAAGTAGGATTCATCCCTGGGATGCAAGGCTGGTTCAATATACGGAAATCAATAAATGTTATTCACCACATCAATAGACTTAAAAATAAGAACCATATGATCATCTCGATAGATGCAGAAAAAGCATTCGACAAAGTACAGCATCCCTTTATGTTCAAAACTCTAGAAAAATTAGGGATAACAGGATCATTCCTCAACATTGTAAAAGCAATCTATGATAAGCCACAGGCCAGCATCATTCTGAATGGAGAAAAATTGAAGGCATTCCCTCTAAGATCTGGTACAAGACAGGGATGCCCTCTCTCACCACTTCTGTTCAACATAGTCCTCGAAACACTGGCCAGAGCAATTAGACAGACGAAAGAAATTAAAGGCATAAAAATAGGAAAGGAAGAACTTAAATTATCACTATTTGCAGACGATATGATTCTATACCTAACAGACCCAAAAGGGTCTACAAAGAAACTATTAGAGTTAATAAATGAATTCAGCAAAGTGGCAGGATATAAAATCAACACGCATAAATCAAATGCATTCCTGTATATCAGCGACAAATCCTCTGAAACGGAAATGAGGGCGACTACTCCATTCACAATATCCCCCCAAAAAATAAAATACTTGGGAATCAACCTAACAAAAGAGGTGAAAGACCTATACAATGAAAACTACAGAACCCTAAAGAGAGATATAGAAGAAGACCTCAGAAGATGGAAAAATATACCCTGTTCATGGATAGGCAGAACTAACATCATCAAAATGGCGATATTACCAAAAGTTCTCTATAAGTTCAATGCTATCCCAATCAAAATCCCAATAGCATTTCTTGTAGAAATAGATAAAACAATCAGGAAATTCATATGGAATAATAAAAGACCCAGAATAGCAAAAACAATGCTAAGCAGAAAGTGTGAATCAGGCGGTATAGCGATACCAGACTTCAAACTATACTACAGAGCAATAGTAACAAAAACAGCATGGTACTGGTACCAAAACAGGCGAGTGGACCAATGGTACAGAATAGAAGACACAGTAACCAATCCACAAAACTACAACTATCTTATATTTGATAAAGGGGCTAAAAGCATGCAATGGAGGAAGGATAGCATCTTCAACAAATGGTGCTGGGAAAACTGGAAATCCATTTGCATCAAAATGAAACTGAATCCCTTTCTCTCGCCATGCACAAAAGTTAACTCAAAATGGATCAAGGAGCTCGATATCAAATCAGAGACACGGCGTCTGATAGAAGAAAAATTCGGCTATGATCTACATACTGTGGGGTCGGGCTCCAAATTCCTCAATAGGACACTCATAGCGCAAGAGTTAACAACTAGAATCAACAAATGGGAATTACTCAAACTAAAAAGTTTTCTCTCAACAAAAGAAACAATAAGAGAGGTAAATAGGGAGCCTACATCCTGGGAACAAATCTTTACTCCACACACTTCAGATAGAGCCCTAATATCCAGAGTATACAAAGAACTCAAAAAATTAGATAATAAGATAACAAATTACCCAATCAACAAATGGGCCAAGGACCTGAACAGACACTTCTCAGAGGAGGACATACAATCAATCAACAAGTACATGAAAAAATGCTCAACATCGCTAGCAGTCAGAGAAATGCAAATCAAAACCACCCTAAGATACCATCTCACTCCAGTAAGATTGGCAGCCATTAAGAAGTCCAAAGACAACAAGTGCCTGCGAGGATGCGGGGAAATGGGTACACTTGTTCATTGTTGGTGGGACTGCAAAATGGTGCAGCCAATTTGGAAAGCAGTATGGAGATTTCTTGGAAAGCTGGGAATGGAACCACCATTTGACCCAGCTATTCCCCTTCTTGGTCTATTCCCTAAAGACCTAACAAGAGCATGCTACAGGGACACCGCTACATCACAACATCAAAAACAACAACAAAACAACAAATTGTCAGTAGCACCATTGTAAAGAAACATTGTTCTACATTCTCTCTTTTTATGTAGTTCTCCATGGGCTTTAGTTTCAACAGCTTCTTTGCTAATACTTGGAAAATCATTATTTTGATATTCAAATTTTATAAATATACATGTTAATAAAATGGATTTTAATGATCAAAAAAAAAATTGGTTGAAAACTCAATTGCATCTTGGTGATTCTGCAGTCAAAGCCAGGCCCACCATGCCTTTCTATCACCCTTGGAACCTAGGCACAGGCCATTTCCATGAATGACAGATGCATGAAAGACCTGGCCCAGGCCAAACCATAAAGTTTATGAATGTCTTTTTTTTTTTTTTTTTTTTTTGGTGTCTTTTTAGACTTCCTGGCCAACTGTCTCTATCCTCTTATGTGGTAGTAAATGTCAATAACTGGCTCTCTGGCAGGGCGAAGGGATTGATTTCAATATTGGGTGATGTCTATGTTGTAAATACACTCACAAGGCTAATTTTCCAGCCTGACATCTTTACTAACTTACTGGCTTTACTAATTGTGGAAGCCAAACAAGATGCAGATAATTCTGTTCTAGCATCCACCTCCATTTATCCTCACTTCATTTGATATCTCCTCTATTTTCTATTCTTGGGCTCAATGAACTATGGATGAACATTATGGTTTCAAATTATAATAATTTATTGGAGAGTTATTACAAGTCAGATATCTTCTAAAATTCCACATGCACATTAGGCATGTCACTTTGGAGTGTCTTTTTAGAGGTTATGCATTTAATCCTCACAAGGATAATCTGATATAGGAACTATTTATATTCCCATTTACTTTTGAGGAAAATAAGGCACTAGCAGATTGCATAAGTTTTACAAGGTCCCCTTCCAGATCAACCACATAATTTCAATAAGTGGCCAGAGTTGAAAATCATTTATCCAGATAACAAAGCAAGAATCTTAGATATCTGAAAAAATATATAACAACATTCCCATTGTGAGTGGCTAAGTATATGTTAAGTCTTGAGTAAAGCTCAATTCACACTCCTGTTTAGTTTATAGATACCTATCCTATAAAAACCTCATTAGAGCTGGGAGAGATGGTGTGTACCTGTAATTTCAGCTACTCTGAAGGCTGAGGCAAGAGAATCTCAAATACAAGTTTGAGGCTAGCCTGGGCAACTTAATGAGACCCTGTCTCAAAATAAATATAAAGGGTTAGGGGTCCAGTTCCGTGGTAGAACACCCCTGGGTTCAATCCCCAACACAAAACAAAACAAAATAAACAAACAAAAAAATCCCTCTGTAGAGATGAATGAAGTAAAAACATGGGTCATCTTTATGTGACACATGTGACACAGTTTGTAATTTTTCAGTGTTTTATTTTGTTTATTGGTTTTGTTGTTTTTTTTTTTGGTGGGGGGCAAGGTTGGCAATGCTAGGAATGGAACATAGGAACTTGTATATGCTAGGCAAGCATTCTTCTGGTGAGCTACACTCTCACCCCATTAATTTAGAATGTTGAAATTTCACAGCATTCAAATATACAAGAAAGACTTCCACAACTCACTGTAAATGAATGTACATCTCTCTCCTAACAGGGGATGGAGTTTCAATACCATTTCCCAAAAGTATACAGTTTAATTCATTGTTGGGTAATATCCCAAATGTTGCGATGACTCTCATTTAAAAGCAGAAATTCACATTTCTCTATTCCAGATTTTTTGAACAAGTAATTCCATGAATACACTTTCCAATCAGAAACAACCATATCAGCTAAAGAGGTTCTTTCTTCTCCAAAATGCTTTACCTACTTTGAAAAGGTCACAGACATAAACAAAATTCAATATATGGTTGAGAATTCCCTGGAAATGTTGATTATTAATAGCTGGATATAGCTAATAGTCATTATAACTTGTTTTATTTTATTTTTTTCTTTAATTTGAGGTGTTAACTGGGCATTGAAGCCAGGGATGCTTAAACCACTGAGCCACATCCCTAGCCCTTTTTAAATTTTATTTTGAGACAGGGTCTCCCTAAATTGTTGAAGGTGGCCTCAAGCTTGCCATCCTCCTACCACAGCCTCCAGAGTTGCTGGGAAATAGGTGTGCACCACCACATCAGCTAAAAACTTGTTTTAAATTTCTAAATTGGTTTTCCCATGTAAGTACAAATAAGTACATTTAAAAAAAATTAAATTGTTCTTAGTATGTTTAAAATTTCTTGAAAATATAAAGGACAAATAGCCAATTTTACCAAATAAACTACCAAGCTCAGCTTAATGGAAATCATCAGTATTGCACAGAGAGAACTTCCCACATGCTAGCTTTTCTGTACATTTCGGCCACCCAAGGAACCCCGTGCTCCCCCTTTTTATAGACAGGAACTAAGGTTAATCATTTTGGTCACTTACTCATTCATCTGACTGAAAAATAATATTTTTAGTTCCTTATATGCACCAGGCCCCTCAGTGCTGAAGATAAAATGGCAGGCAAAACCAGACTTGGAGTCCAGCCCTATGGAACTTAAAATGCAGAGAAGGAAACAGTTATTAATGAAAGGATCACTCAATTACATGTACAGCTGCATCACAGAAGGCCATAGAGGAAAAAGAGGGATTTGACCTAGTCAAAGAGATTAGAAAATATTTTCCTGAGAACACCATAATAGAGATTTAAAAGAGAATTAGGGGTTATTAAGGCAAAGGATTGTTGAAAAAAAATGCATCAGGGAAGGTCCTGTTGTAAGAGAGAGATACTTTTGAGCAACAAAAAAGTTGTCTTCACAGCTACAGGTACAAAGCAGGGAAGTAGGGGTAGGGGCTGAGGGATTGTTAGCAGACTCTGGGACCTTGAAGTTGTGTCGATGACTTGGATTTTTATCCCAAGAATAACCAGAATCGGAGGAGAATTTAAGCATCAGGAGATTGTGATCAGATTTGCCCAACGTGGTCTGCACTGAGTCCAAATCCAAATCACTTGAATTCCCAAACCTCTGGAATCTGTCATGATATTTAAGTTCAACATAGAATATTATTTTGAGGGGAGGGAGGGAAATTACTAGTTTTTTGTTTTGTTTTGTTTTGTTTAAAGAGGCCTGAGATTAGCTAAATGGCCGAGTGCCTATTTAGCAAACCCTAGGTTTAATCCTTAGCACCACCAAAGGGGAAAAAAAAAGGTAGCAACTATAATAGTGATTTTGAAGATAAAATTTCTAATTTTACTCATGCATTATTTTAACATCTCTCAGAGTATGATTCAGGTATGTTTAGTATGTTTCTGCAATTTCAAAAGAAGGGTGTGAAGACCATTTCCTAAAATTACAAGAACATGAATGGCAAGAATTCTTAAGTTTGATGAATTCCTTTCTGTTATTTTTATTTTAATTATTTACTTATTTTGACTTTTCATGGTCCCTGGCACCAATGATGCAATTGTTGATAGGGTACTCCTTTATTCCTCTCCTTCTCTCCCTTCTTCCACAGCAACCCCCCCCCCCAACTCAACTCCCTCCACCCCTACCCCTGCCACCCCACTGCAAGGGATAGAACCTAGGGCCTCTCACCTGCGAGGCTATGCCACTGAATGACATTACCATCCTCTTTTCAAATTTTGAGACAGGGCCTCCCTAAATTTCCCAGCCTGGCCTCAAATTTACAATCCTCCTACCTCACTACCTCAGCTCCCCAAATCACTGGGATTATAGGCCTGAACCACCATGCCCAGCTAGTAGTTTTTAACTTAATAAGTATTTGCTATTTCACCTATTAAAAATCACAGTCTTACCAAACCTGTTTGAGTCACTTCCTGATAATTATGCAAAATATAATGGTAATTTCCAGAGTAGCAGAATGACCCTTAAATTCCCTCATTAAGAAAATTCAAAGACTGTTAATTTGCTTTTACAAAGTTTACACTTAAAAAATATTCACTTAATATTCCTTGATTTCATTCATTCATTGAAACGCTATTATTGTCTAAAGTCACAGAGACTCCAGTGAGTCTTTTCTTTTTTTAAGAATGTGATGGTAGCCAGGTGCGGTGGCACATTTCTGTAATCCCAAATACTTGGGAGGCTGAGGTAGGAGGATCCCAAGTTCCAGGTTAGCCTGGGCAACTTTGAGAATTTGTCTCAAATTATTTTGAAATCTCAGGGTCTTGGGAGGCTGAGACAGGAGGATCATAAGTGCAAAGCCAGCCTCAGCAACATAGCAAGGCCCTAAGCAATTTAGCAAGACCCTCTCTCAAAATGGAACATAAAAAGGGCTGAGGATGTTGCTCAGTGGTTAAGCGTCTCTGGGTTCAATCCCTGGTATGGATGGATGGATGGATGGATGGATTAATTAATTAATTAATTTTAAAAAGGGAGCTGGGTGAGTAGTTTAGTGGTAAAGTTTGTCGACTGTGTGCAAGGCCCCAAGTTCACTTCCCAATAGGGAAGAACAAACAAACAAACAAAATTGTGATGATGAAGACATTAAAAGATAAATTAATAAAACAGGAAAAAGAACATAAAACTGAACACATGCTTATAGTATGGAATACTAGGCTCCAAAAATCTTATGGTTTCAATTCCAGGCCCTAAAGAAGTCCAAGGCAGCCCTGATACAGATTCCCCAGATCTTTGGAGGAGTTTATCTTTTAGAGTTACACCCAACATACAGTAAGTTCCACCATGCGGCCTGCGCAATGGTTTCATTAATGAGGTTCTAGGCATAAAGTTAGTTAGATGAGATCGAAATAAAACACACAGACTCAGTTACCTTATTTCTATTGCCAGGTCCTAAATGGCTCCCCTCTCTGGTTCCCTCCTCTAACCGCCCAGCAGGGCAGCAAGGATTACTCAGGGCTAGCAGGAGAGAGAGAGAGATTGGGAGTAGCCTTTTATTGGGGAACAAGAGATTTAGGGGAGAATTCCATCCAATGAAGGTTGAGGGGGGACTGCACTCCAAGGTCAGGGTCAATGATTGGGCCCCCGGGGTCAGTGGTCAGGCACACCCCCACACGGATGGGCTCTCTCATCAGGAAAGGGTCGGCGGGAGCCACCCAATCACGTGTCAGAATGGCTTCCCACAGTAAGTATTAAAAAGCTGTAATGATTCTGTAACTACAAAATATTTCCTGTCCAAAGGAACAAACTAAATCCACATGCAATTGTAATCCATTTATCAAACTGAACCCATTTAGACTTGATCTGTTAACTGAGATTAACTCAAATCTGGCTGGTAGCCTCAATACCGTGGCATCTGGACCAGAAGAATGGCCTTGATGGAATCTGTTTGACTTCATCTTCCTTAGAGAACGGTTTGAACTTCCTGTGCCCTTTTGATCAAGTCTCCACATAATGGGAAAAATAAAACTAAACATCCTATTTATTCAAAGGCTAATATCTTCCTACTGCTACTAAACATGGCCAGTAACATCCAAAGACTAATTTTAATGATTTTCATTTATATGGGGCTTTAGTGTCTGAGAAGATTCTGAAACAAAGGGGATCAGGTATTTAAAAAGAAGAAGAAGAAAAAAAAAAAACCTAGGACTACTCACAGAGAGGCAAAACAAGAATGCAGTGTCTTCACAGATAAGATTTTCTCTGAACACATCAATCCCACAAAGAAAGAAGTTTGATTTTTACATCAAGGGACAAATATATTGAAAAAATGAGAAAAATCATGTTGGCCATGAACAGAGAAATTCTTTTCCTGCCTTGTTACAGAATTTCAGTCCACAACTGACTTTACATAATGGTAGTAATAATGTACAAGTATTTAGCAAGAATGTTCATTAAGTAGTCAGTAGAAACCACAGGTAGATTACTGCCAAGTACATAATCTCTGAGAAAGACCAGATCCACCAAGCCTCCAGCTCAAGGTCACTCATCAAGACCATTCTTCTTTCCCTGGGATAACCCCAGATCTTTCTCCCAGTTTAGTTTGGAGTAAAGGACATCTGCAAAAAAAGGTTAGATCCAGAGATAAACCATTTCCAGTCCTCCAAGCAATCTAGATAAGAACTCTAGTGGTCTATTTTGAATTCCTTTGCATCTTTATTGCAGCCACTCCCAATTCCTTCCTAGAGGCAATATCAACAGAATACAAGGGAATCAAAGCAATTCAAAAAGTGAAATGACAACAGTCCTGGCTGCCAAGTCCAAAGGTCCAGTATTGCAAAGTCCTTCAAGGCAGGAAAGCCCCCGGAAGAGTCCTTGCATAAACTGATTCTACTATCACAATCAGGCTCTAAGGAAATGGTTGGAAGCCCCCAAATTTTGCCCCAGGAAACAGCATGTTGTATGCATGCCATCTTTAAATGTGAATATATAAATAAACTGTTTTGCTAATAGAACTAACAAAATATCCATATAGCTATTCTTTTTCTTTTCTTTTTTGTCCCAAGAATGCATTGGGGCTGGGGTGTAGGTCAGTGGTAGAATGCTTAACACGTGTGATGTCCTGGGTTCTAACCCTCAGCACTGCCAACCTCCCCACTCCCACAAAAAAATGATATCTTTGCAATATTTCTCTGAACCTAGTAACATTAAGTACTTTGCTCAATCTTAGAAAGAACTGGATAGAGCCTTGTTTAAAGTTAAATTCTCCCATTGCAGCACAAAAACTTAGACCCAGCAAGTACAATCCTAAAAATATGACTTCAACTCACCCAACACAACTACCAGCAGAGAAAAACATGTTTCCATTGCTGCTATTTACCAAAGATCAGAAGAGGTGAAATGCACATGTTTATATATTTAGAAAAATACTGAGGAAGGTCATAGTTACAAAATGAAGTAAATGCAAATAAATGAATACATAAAATATGTATTCATTTATTTACAGATGAGATCTAAATATATGGTGGTGTCCTGTTTAATGGTTAGGACTAGGAAAGCATGTTACTTGGTGAATCCTGGGAATTTGGAGGTGGGTATTGATGCACCACGAATTTCCATAGATTTGGAATTTATCAGTATTAGGCAAATGGCAAAACTTGTTTCCAGGCATCAGGATTTACATTCAAGAACTTTCCACAACAAATGTGCAAATGAGCTTTATTATGAAGTTTTACCTATCTATAAATTCTAGAGTATCTTTCAAAATAAAATTCCTGTTATAATTTTGGAATGTACCATGACAGTTATTTTGGGAATACAATAGTCACATTAAATGTCTCACTGTGCATATCTCACACATTCACAAACAGTATTCATCTTCTGAATTATAACTCAGGCCAGGTGTGGTGGCACAGATTTGTAATCCCGGTTACTAGGAAAGCTGAGGCAGAATTCAGTTTGAGGCCATCCTGGGCAACCTAATGAGAACCTGTCTCAAAATTAAAAATCAAAAGGCATGTAGCTTAGTGGCAAATCACTTGTCTAGGTTGTGCGAGGCCCTGGGTTCAGTCCAGAATAGGAAAAAATAATAAATAAATAAATAAATAAATAAATAAACAACCTTAGGCACAAAGTGCCTTTATGCTGCTCTTCATTCTGAAAAGTAATGATATTGCACTAAATAAGATAAAGACAAAGATGCAAATTAGAGAAAATCCAACAGATTGTTGTGTTTTCCTTAAGTTACAGGTTAAACATTTTTCCAACCAGCAAACTGGAGTCTGTGAGAGAGAAAGGGTGGGCTAGAACATAGACATTTTTTTCTAGTTTATGGGAGACAAATATAAATTTCTAGATTCTCCCCTATTGCCTCAATAAAAATACAAAGTGCTGCAACCAACAGGAAGTTCCTGATCTAAATTCCATCTTTGTTGGGATCCTAACTATGTCTTCGAAAAGCTCCCGAAGCACTGAAGAATTAGCATAGGCGCCAAAGACTCCTAAGAAACCGCCAACCGGGTGCAAGGGTTTGAGCAGAAGAGAAGGCGTTTCTTTCACCTGTTCAGCTCGAGCGACTGGGTTGGCCGGACAGGAGCAATTCCCGACCAGCCTTGCACAACCTGGCTTTAACCCCCAACTCTTCCCCTACGTGAAAGCTGGGGTTCTTCTGAACCGAGGTACAAAACAAGATGCGCCCGAGATGGCAGGGAAATCTGCCTTCTGTGGCACTTATAGTATAAATATCTTTTTATTAATTTTAAACCAGCCATCTTAATGCACGTTTTGGAAGACAACCCCACTAGCCCACGTCGCGTCCTGGAAAAGAAAGCAGATCCAGCCCTTCGCCGGCCTGGCGCCCCCTAGTGGCTAGATGGGCCTTTCAGCGCAGCAGCGCCTGAGTTCGCTAGAAGCTCAAAGGCTTCGGACGTCGGGCGAGTGGCTGCAGCCGTAGAGGCCCAGCTGTCCAGTGCCGGCAGCCCCCGGATCCTGGCAGAGCCGGTCGACATGGCCTCATCCACCTTCACCCGAGGGGTGGGAGGATTTAGGCCAGCACCCGGAAATAACGCATGCCACTTCCCCTACCATCTGTAGTTCCAAACCTCAGGCGAAAGGAGGAGAGTGTTAGAGAAACATGGAGAGGGAAGGGCGAAAGCGCGAGGCAGGGAACGCGCCGGGGACATTCTAGAGCAAGACGTCGGAAGAAGGCATCTGGTGCCAGGATAGCTGAGAATGCAACTGGGCTCCAGCTGCAGGAATCAAGCACCATATTTTCCTAGCAGTTTTCAAGAACTGTAACCCCGCATGGGGCAAGATCCCGCAGGTGCCACTCGGGAATGTTGAATTTACCAGCAGGTACTTCCCTATAAAGTAAAAGCATTCTGTAAAATCGACAGAATACAACAGTAGGGGTGTGTGGGTGTGTGTGTGTGTGTGTACGCGCGCGCCCCGTGCGTTTTAGTTTCCCACTAATGCGCAGGCACGTGGAGCAGCAGCTGGAGCAGTGCCTGTGTATTTTCTACTTATATATAATTTTTAAGTGTGGAAATTAAGTCCACCTTCATCGTGGACAAAGGAAGCTACTTGAGAAATGTTGTAGGTGACAAAGAGTGGGAAATTAAAGCTGACTCTCCTGATTAAGCAGTGGAATAGTAAGCGTCCCCACCCTGCGCCCAATTTCGGAAGTCCTGATGTCGCCCTGAGTAATTATGTATTACTGAATTCATTTAAAAAGCTTCGGCTACTGCATCGAACAAACAACAAAAAAAGGTATCTATAAAAAGTCTCTATAGATAATTCCCCTTAAAAAGTAAAATTCAAATAAACCAAGCCGAGAAACTACAAGTCGACACAATCAAAAGCAAATCCCAGCAAGAGCAGAAAACACTTGAAACTCGAATCTGCATTCCGTTCCTCCCGTACAAGGCTCCGAGGTGGGGGAGGCGGTTTGTGCTGGTGCCTGGTGTATAATCGGGTTAATCCAGTAGACAAAGAATAAACCAATAGCCCTCCCACCTCACTTCCCGCTCCCCTTTCCCTCCCTCTTGTGCTCCCCCCCCCCATCGCCCCCTCGGAGAGAGGGTACAGACTAGGCGAGAGGTAAACTTGAAGTGGATTCTGGATAAAGTCTTAAAGCCTGCAACTTGTTGTTTTTAATGGTAACACTGAATGGCCCGGATTAGTTTTAAATGTTCATTCCCCTTTCCTGGTAACAAGGAGAAAGTTCCATAAATCAACCCAAACCTATAGCTCGTCCACATGGCCCCTAGGGAAACCTTAAGGTCAGTGTTTCCTTGAAACTAGATAAACTGACCCCGCCGTGCCCAGTCCGGCCCCGCCGGCGCCCCGCGTGACGGAGCCGGGGCGGCAGGACTGGCCTGGGGACGCGCGGGGCGGCGCGGTTGCCCTTTTGAATGCCTCCTGCGGCTCGGAGCGCTGGCGGGCGCTGGAGTGTGAGTGAATGTAGCCCCGCGGAGCCAATGAGCTGGGACCGGATGCGATATATCCTCTGGGACAACAACTGCTCTGTTCCGCCTCGGATCCACATGACGCCATTTACTGCTGCCGCGGCCGCCGCAGAGCTCCCTGCCTCCTCCGGAAAGGCGAGGGCGCAGGCCAACGGCGAGCCCCCCCGGCCGGGCCCCAAACCCTCCTCCTCTTCCTCCTCCTCCTCCTCCTCCTCCTCCTCCTCCTCCTCCTCCTCCTCCGCACCCACCGCCCCCGCCTCGGCCTCGCTGCCGCGCCTCCACAACGCCCAGTCTGCACGGCCGAGAGCTGCGCGCCGCAGCGCGAGCGGAGGAGAGGGGCCGGCGGAGCGCGCAGCGCCCAGGCCCCCGCGCCCGCCCGGCCCGGCTCCCGGCTCCGCGCCTCCGCGCCGCCTCCGTTCAGACGCGGACGGAGCCGCAAGACTTGGCGATCTGGCTTTAGATTCTTTGTAAGGCCATTTCTTTTCTCATTCGCTAATCTGCCAGGAAAAGAGATTCGCTGTTGCCGCTTCGGCCTCTTGTTCATTGAGAAAAAGAGGAAATACTCCGCGTGCGCTTCTGGAAGGGGGGTCGTCTCCAGCCCCGAACCCCGGAGTGTTCGTCGGCGGGGGGACTTGGCTCCGAATTTTTTTCTCGATTTTTCTCCGCCGATTGCTCGGAAGTTGAACTGAAGCTGAGTTTGGAAAGAAGGGGAAAAGTTTGCGTCGGGGCTGGATTTATTTGCACGTCGCTGAAAGAAAACCCAAGGGAGAGGGGTTGGTGCAAAGCCGCGATTACGGTGAGGCGCGTTTGGCTCTTCTTGGAGCCGTGGCCGGTGGTGCGTTGTGGGCAACATGGAGTAGGTGCAGTCGGGCGGGAGCGGGGGTCCGTCTCTCCCCTAATCCCGCAGGCTTTCCGCGGGGATCCAGGGAGTTGACCGCCGATCTACCTCGCCCAGGGTACGGGCTCGGCCTGCCTTGGCGAGGCTGCAATGTGCGCCAGTGCAGCGTCCCACGACCTGGCGCACCCGCACTCTAGGGGGTTTGGAGCAGAGGACGGCTTGCCTGAATTCTGCTCCCAGCCCAGCATAGGCTACAATCGGCGCTGAGAGCGGGAGACCCAGGGGAAACACTTTTGTGTTTTCCAGGTCGCTTTTGCTGGCGCTCTCGTTTCTAACCTGTTCCTCCTGAATGGAAGGCAAAGTTCTTTCGGGGCGAGCGTACCCAGAGGCGGGGGCCCCGGTGGAGCAGGGGGGCTGGATTGCTAACCTCACTGGAGCAGGAGACCCTTCGAGTGAAAAAAGGCCAGTGTGCCGGGCGGGAGGAGCCCCCTCCTCTGCCCGGTGTGGCCAGAGTCTAGCCCAGTGCGGGTGGGAACTTAGCCCAGCCTGGCGCCAGGTCTCTGCGGTTCGGAAATGCAGCTTTCTCTTTTTTCCGTTCTTGGTCGGCCTAGGTCATGCTTTTTATTTTTTATTTTTGGACGCCTGTTCTGACCCAGCACAGGAAGGAAGTCATCAAGTGGTCGCGATTGTTTTCCATTACCTGAAAGTAGGTGGCAAAAGAGGCTAGTTTTTTTAATGCCTTTTTTCTGGGGGGGGTCGCCCCTTCTGTCTTGTTGCTGTTATTTTTAATTTGAATCTTGTGCGTTTTTTACAAAGCGGTTTCTGTGTTGGTTTGCCCCACCCTAGTGCTGAAGTCCTTTCCTCCTAATCCTCAGTCTGATCACACACTGGTCTTAATGGGGGTTTCAAAGCACTTTCAAAGGGGAGGGAGGAACTGAGAGAGCGCGGTGGGGTGGGGGCTATTAAGAAGGAGGCCAGGGATCGGCAGAAATCATTTTTCTCCTTTCAAAGATGCTACTTTTCATTGCAAGCCAATCTGTGCTGAAAGTTTCCAACCCAGGGATCTGGGTCCAGCAATCCTGGCGTGTGCAGTGGAGCTCTGGAAACAGCCTTTTTTTTTTTTTTTCCACTTTAAGAAATAACATGTTGGGTTTTTTCTCAATCTTAAAGGACATAGGCGTGTGCAGATTACAGGCAGTGTTCACTCCGGTCAGTGCACCATGGAGTCGCTGTGCGCGCGGGGTTGAGCTGTGTCCCGACTGTGAGGCCGGGCTTTTTTCCTCCGGACATCAGGTTTGGAAACCTGTGCGGGACATTGGAGGGCCTTTCCCGAAACGCCATCTGGTCTGCTGCGTGACCTTTGCGGGGTGGGGGCGTTGAGGTTGGCTCCCTCTTGGGGCTGGAAGATAGAGTTCCTGAGTTGCGGCGGGAGGGGGTGGTGATTTTTGCGGGGGAGGGGAGGGCGGGGGAAGTGTGCTAGTGCGTTTCACAGCACGTCCCCTTAGGAGGCGCCGCCGCCCCCTCCTGTCTTTGCGTCTCTGGATTGTAAGGGGCGGGGGTGGGGGGGCAGCCTGGCCCCTGGGCAGCGTCAGTTCGCCTGGAGAAAAGTCCCCCGGGGTTTTGGCTGTGTCCCACCTGCTGGGGACGGTGTTGGGGCGCAGATCGAACCGATAAAGGGAGTCAAAGCAGAGCAGCGTTGTCTGGTCTGCCATTCTGTTGAAGGTGAGGAGATCCGGTTACCAGCTCTGCCTTGTTCTGAATTAAGAAGGCGTTTGTCACCTGCCTTGTTCGCTGTGGCTTTCCTCTAAAAAGCAGAGACTGGATGAAGGTCCACTTTTACCTGTTTTACTTTCTATTTTCATGTAGTCTTGGAAAAGGGATGATACCTAGTTTTGAAACCTAGGATGACTGCAGTTTAAGGGATCACTTGACAGAATGCTAGGTTTGAAATATGACACCTGAATCTTTTAAACTTTTCCTATTACTACTAGTTGGTTTATGTTCTCAACTATTCATTTTTCAGAATAAGAAAGTAAGATTTTGATGTACTTTAATTTCTCAGGTGGTCGGATAGTCTCCTTTCTGCTGCAGAATCTAAGTGTTCCTGGCTATCAGGCAATAGAATATTTGATTCTTAATGTTGATAAATTTAAAATAAATTCCTGTGTTGTTGCTTGTTGTGTAAGTTTGCTTTAATGTTCTTCTGGTACCTAATTAGATTTGAAGTGATTTGTTTTTAATCCTATAACTTTGTTATTAGGAATTGCCAAATGTATAACCGTCCTTGGGGAAAAATATACTTTTTTACATGTCATATTCATGCTACAGATTTTGAAAAAGCTTCAGAATAATGGATAAGTCATAATGCAAGTACTTGATGTAAAAGCAGAGTTAAAGAACTAAGAAAGGATTTTCTAGGCTGCATTTATGTATGTTTAAAAAATGTTCACGACAAATTTAAAACCTATTTCACATTTTGAAAGGGTATTTAACTTTTTTGAAAATGTTGGTATTAGTACTGTGTTCCAACATTACTTTCTTGCAATTTTAACAATGAACCTGAACCTTTCAGATTGTGTGCTTATTTGAATAAGGGATTGTTGCTGAAGTGATTCAGACAAAGATCGGCTTTGTGTCACTGCACATCACAGGATTACAGAATTGTTAGTACCGAGACACAATTTTTACCTTCCGGTGCATGCATTGATCAGTTCAGCAGTTCCGATACATCCCCACTGTCATTCTACTTCAAATCCTGTTTCTCTAGGGGATGTGGAAAGTAAAGAGTCAACTCAGGTGGGTGGAGAATGGGAAGTATTTTGGAGTGTAAACCATTCTCTTTCCTCTTGGTCTCCCCAGGAGTTCAGATGTGTTCTAAGCCTGCTGGAGTGACTACACTTCCAAGACCTGATGGAGGCCAGAGCTCAGAGTGGCAACGGGTCTCAGCCTTTGCTGCAGGCGCCCCGTGACAGTGGCAGGCAGCGTGGGGAACCCGACCCTAGAGACGCCCTCTCCCAGCAGGTACACGTTTTGTCTCTGGATCAAATTAGAGCCATCCGAAACACCAATGAGTACACAGAGGGACCGACTGTGGTCCCAAGACCTGGACTCAAGCCTGCTCCTCGCCCCTCCACTCAGCACAAACACGAGAGACTCCATGGTCTGCCGGAGCACCGCCAGCCTCCCAGGCTCCAGCATTCACAGATTCATTCCTCTACTCGAGCCCCTCTGTCCAGGTCCATCAGCACGGTCAGCTCAGGGTCTCGGAGTAGTACAAGGACAAGTACCAGCAGCAGCTCCTCTGAACAGAGGCTATTAGGACCATCCTTTTCCTCTGGTCCAGTTGCTGATGGGATCATCCGGGTGCAGCCCAAATCTGAGCTTAAGCCAGGTGAGCTTAAGCCACTGAGTAAGGAAGATTTGGGCCTGCATGCCTATAGGTGTGAGGACTGTGGCAAGTGCAAATGTAAGGAGTGCACCTACCCAAGGCCACTGCCATCAGACTGGATCTGCGACAAGCAGTGCCTTTGCTCGGCCCAGAACGTGATTGACTATGGGACTTGCGTGTGCTGTGTGAAAGGTCTCTTCTATCACTGTTCTAATGATGACGAGGACAACTGTGCTGACAACCCGTGCTCTTGCAGCCAGTCTCACTGTTGTACACGATGGTCAGCCATGGGTGTCATGTCCCTCTTTTTGCCTTGTTTATGGTGTTATCTTCCAGCCAAGGGTTGCCTTAAATTGTGCCAGGGGTGTTATGACCGGGTTAACAGGCCTGGATGCCGTTGTAAAAACTCAAACACAGTTTGCTGCAAAGTTCCCACTGTTCCCCCCAGGAACTTTGAGAAACCAACATAGCATTATTAATCAGGAATATCACAGTAATAAGGATTTTTTTTTAACACATATGCAACCAACTAAACAGTTGTAATCTTGGCAGTGTTCGTAGAGGGTTGGGATATTGTTTGCTGTTTGCAGTGAGATGCTTTTTTGTCCATGTGCCATTTTAACTGATATGCTTGTTAGAACTCAGCTAATGGAACTCAAAGTTAAGGGATTCAGAACTTGGTGACCCATATATTGCATAAGCTAAAGCAACAGACACTCCTAGGCAGTTTTTGTTTGTGAATAGTCCTTGCAAAATTTGTAAATTAGCAAATGACTTTTTTTCCATTGTTTTCTCCAGAGATAATGTGCTATATTTTTGTATATACAATAATATTTGCAACTGTGAAAAACAAGTTGTGCCATACTACATGGCAGTCACGAAATATTATACTAATATGTTGTACATTCGGAAGAATGTGAATCAATCAGTATGTTTTTAGATTGTATTTTGCCTTACAGAAAGCCTTTATTGGAAGACTCTGATTTCCCTTTGGACTTCATGTATATTGTACAGTTACAGTAAAATTCAACCTTTATTTTCTAATTTTTTCAACATATTGTTTAGTGTAAAGAATATTTATTTGAAGTTTTATTATTTTATAAAAAAGAATATTTATTTTAAGAGGCATCTTACAAATTTTGCCCCTTTTATGAGGATGTGATAGTTGCTGCAAATGAGGGGCTACAGATGCATATGTTCAATATAAAATAGAAAATATATTAACGTTTGAAATTAAACTGAGCTGTTTTGTCTTATTTTACCTTTTCTTTGTTTCTTTCAAATGTAAGAAACCACATAGGAAATAGTTTTATTTATCTGCAAGATTATTTTTATCGTATGATTTCTGCTTTAATGCAAGGTAGATTTGATGAAATAACTGGGCTGTTTCTCCCTCTGGAAACAACCACATTGTCCCTTGAATGTGCCTCTGCTTTCTTAAATAAATCTCTGTCTATGCCTTTGGAATAAAAAAAAGAGAGAAATAACTGATCATTTGACTCTCTGATCTGGGGGAATCATGAGAACTGGTTTTGGCTTTGTCATTGTCCCTGTTCTCCGTCTTTGCAGATTTGCTGACTGGCCTTTGTTATCAGGGTGATTGTAGGTTTTTTTTGAGCTGATTTATTTAGAAATTTTTCCCAATGATTAATAATCAGATTTTTTTTCCTTGATGTACAGTATTAAGAGTGAATTCCATGAAGATAATTTGAAACTAGAGGAACAAGTTTAGTTCACAAATATTTATTGAATGCTGTCAGTGTGTCAAGCATGGAGTATAAGTATGCACAAACCAGTCTTTCTTACTGAGGCAGAAATGTTTTTCTGACTGAGCATGGCTTTGTTTTTTCTGGTTATTTAGTTTTAGACTCACCATCACACCAAGTTCCTTACGTTAGAAAAGACATGAAAAACAACTTGTTTTTGATTTCAGGTATTTGTTGTGACATTTCAACCTTTATTGGTCTTATTATCTAGAAAAGTGTTAGATTTAACTCTATAGATCCAAAATATATGGCAAACAATCGGTGCATTTGGAGCTGTCTTTTGGGAACAAAGACAGCAAGCTGCTACAAGTCCATCTTGACAAATATTAGGTTTTCTTAAGTCACTTGATTAGTCACTTTGTGGCTGATGATTTTTTTTTCTTTTTTTCCAAAAGCACAAGCTTTTGCTGCCAAGAATCACCGGAAGTCTAGGAAATGATTTACCTGTCATTATTGTTTAATCTCTTGTTTCCTGTTCTCTTGGCTTAAGAGGTCTTAGTACAGGTTGTCTTCTGTTGTGTTTTTTAAAAGTGGCTTTCAAGGAACCATACAGCCTCCTAAACTCACACAGTGCTATACAGACCTTCAGTTCCTCTGAACATCCTCCAAGCAACACAAGATTAATTTGGAGATTGTTTACTCTTTAAAACTTCAACTCGGGGTTCTGAATGTTCACTGAACGTTGGTTCTAATGTGTATTCACAAATTTCACTCACTGATTTCAGGAAGAAGTAGATTGTTGAAAAATAAAGCCAGGTTCCTTATTCAGTGTAGTTTTCAAGACTTGTAAAACCCCAAATTTTTAACTGATTAACTTTGTCTTTCAGAACTGCTTTATGCTCTGATAGTTTTTTGGTGTACAAGTTGTATGAGTCAAAACTTTCTTGGACAGTAAGAAAGCAGTGTAAAAACAGTAAACAGTTTTCAAAGTGTTCTGTAGACAAATTGCAGCAGATGCCATTGGAATTAATTGAAAAAGTAGATTAAGAATCTTTCGCCATAGTTACTGAAACAGAATCTCTAATTTTAGATTTTCATTTTTAATTTTTTTTTAAGAGAGAGTGAGAGAAGAGAAAGAATTTTTAATATTTTATTTTTTAGTTCTCGGCGGACACAACATCTTTGTTGGTATGTGGTGCTGAGGATCGAACCCAGGTCATGAGGATCGAACCCGGGTCGCACGCATGCCAGGCGAGCGCGCTACCACTTAAGCCACATCCCCAGCCCTCATTTTTAATGTTTCCATAAGCATTTATGTATAGTCTGAGACTGCTAGCCTAGGAATTGCTTTCAAATAAAAGGTATAATAATAATCTACTGAAATTAGGAGAAAATTTGGTATAAATATAAAGTCATGGAAAAAATAATTTCTTTAAAGATAAAAAGGAAAGTTGAATTTCTCAAGAAGCTACCAAATAACCTAATTTAATGTTGAATTTATGAGCCAGTATAGAATTCATGTTCAGAATATGGAAAATTAAATGTTTATGTCCAAGTAGATTGCAAACAGCTGGTGCTCACTCAGTGTGTTCAGGAACTTTTTGAATGTCATAAATTATCTCACTTGGGAACAAATATATCAGAATAACCACCTCAAGTTTTTAATCTCTAAAGTTAAAAATTCATATCACAAATTAATGAGTTTATTATCCAATGGCCATTATTTTGACATAATAGATTAAAAGTGTAGTAATATAGCAAACGTGACCACTAAGCATTTAGGGCAATTTTTAAAATTTTTTTGTTTCTTTGCTTTTATGTTTTTAAAACCTGTGCTCTGTATTTGAGATTCATTTAAAAATGACAACTTGATTGTTATTACTTAAAACATTCATTTATGTGTTTTGAGGAGATTTTAAGGCCTTGCCAAATTTCTGCCATGTTGGAGCATGCACTAGGGATTGTGAAAGAAGAAAGCCAAAACCCAGGGAAGTAATCCCAACCAAACTTTTGCATAACTTCTTTCTCCGGTACACTTATGTCTCAAGGAGTACTTGACTCTAGCATATGTAAGTTAAGGTACTGATGTCAGATCAATGAATTCACTCTGCACACTGTTGTGAGGTTTTCCATAGGCAGTTGATGGGCTTGATGTAATGTATTAGCTTTTGATCACGTGGGTCAAAATGTTCAAGAGTTCAATGGATTTAAGAGTTTCACTTGTATTTATAACCACAAGTGGCCATGTGCTTTCCTCTCCTCAATATGCAAAAGGACCAGAGTGTAGGTACAAATGTCTCAACTTTGAGAACTGGTTGAACTCCAGAGTAAATAGAGGCTTGCTACCATGTGGATAATATTTTATGCAATTTCAATACAGAAAATGTGAAAATAGGTTATTGACAAGTTATTTCAATACCACCTCAGTATTTGGTCCTGGGTTTGCAGTATCTGTTACTGTAAAAGTCATGTTAATATCTATCTTAATTTGGACCAAGGCCTCACTTCTCTATGATAAACCAAGGGTGGGGCTCCTTTGACAGAAATCTGGACCATAATTTTAACTAACTTAAATGATTTTATCTGCTTTGGTGGAAAACTGATCATCAGAGTGAAGCTGCACATCTGCACTGTTTTATCATTGGTTTGGTTATTTGTAGGAGCTTAAAGCAGTCAAACTGCACATCCTGTGCTGCAGACCTTCTTTTGATGACACACGTCACCTTCCTTCCATACCATGAGAGACAACCATGTGAATAATGAGAAAATATGAATTCCATCAGTGATTTGTTGCACTTCTGGTCAAAATACACATTTAATTTTAAATCAAAAAAAGACAAGGAAGATAGATGCAGAGCCAATGAAGGAAATAAAAACAAAACCATCAGCACTTAAACTTTTATTCATGCCTAGCAAATATTGTATTTTTATTTAATACTGCATTTTGATTAAGGGATTTTTAAAAGCCAGTTTTATTTGGCAACTCACTTTGAATAAACTATTAAAGAAGATTAGAATGAGTCTTGGCCTCTGGCTTGGCTAGATGGGGCATGTAAGACTTCAGCATACCTTACAAAGGTTTATTCCTCAAAACAGTTGCTAATACATAGAATAATAATATAATGACCCAATTGGAATGGAATATGGGCACTAAAATCGTTTAGCATTTTAACATTTTTTTTTAATGCCTGCTATTTACAAATGACAGGACTGTGGATCTAATGCAAAGGGAAAAGTTTAGCAAGTCAAAATGCAAGACAGGACTTACACGTAAAGCACAAGCAAGGTGCCAGGAGAGTGCAGAAATTGAAGGAAGCAATGATGCCTTCTCCAGACAGTAGGTTTGGTCTCCACGTCTTCGCAATGGTCGCCCATATATAAGTAGGAAAAGAGCTTCTGCTAAGGAAGTTGTGGCAGAATTAGCCTCACTCCTTAAATAAAACTATATCCACCATGTTCATATCCTGGATCCTAAATGAAATGTAGAGATGTCTGATGAATGCTTGCATAATTATATTCACTATGTTTATTCTTAACTTTGAAATACATGATTCACTAAAACTTTCCCTTTAAAAATGCAGATTTTTTTTTTTAAATACATTTTTAAGATATGTTACTAAGAATGGAGTTGAAAAGATTCATCTATTCTTGCTCTTCCAGTTCTCGGTGGAATTTGCCTCTTGTCATTAACCCATAATTTTAGTTAGCTTTGGCACTTAAAGAAGGATAAATATTTGTGAAGAATGAATTAGGGATAATCAGGTTGTGGGGGTAGGGTGGGCAGGGTGGAGGTGACAATGTGAAAAGTGGTTGAGGGTTAGAGCGATTCACCGCTTGCCATAATACACCACTTGAGACCTGGCTGTTCAGGTTTGCAGAGCTAAAACTCAGCTGTCCATCTCTCTTCAGTACCTAAGTGATGTAACATCCATTTTTTTAAATAGTTTGTTCTCCAAATAACATCAGGTTTATTGACTTGTGTCAATAGCTCTTGCTATCAAGCAAGGTTCTCATAAATACATATTTCTCTCAACTCTCATCCCTGCAGGTTCTGTCCTGCCCCTAAGCCTAGCTTTCCAGCCCTGTAGTAGCACAAAGTAGCTCTAATATCAGTGGCTGCTCACACTAGAAAACTGTTTCTGAGATTTCTGTTAGAAAGTCATCTTTAGAAGTTCAAAACATCATTTAAGGATGTGTGTCTAAAAGTCAGCTACAAATGCTGTAAAACCTAGTGACCAAGAGGCCTTGCATGCACCAAACAATACCTCACACAGAGCCCTGGGAGAAATCTAGTACCTGCTCCCTTGGCAAGGCTAATGTGTAGGATATCCCAAGAGATGTTGGTCTCTAACCCATGACTCAGTTGGTAAGGAACTGACTCTGGGAACAGAGGCAACCACAAAATCAACAATTGCTTTGAGGTCTAGATGCTACTTGGACTCCGACCTACATGAGTAGGACAGAGCCTAATTGATTTGGTCTTGTTTTCACTGTAACTGTACACTTAAACTTTGGAAATCCTGAAAATATGAATTCTTTCACAAACCATTAATTTGATTCTAATCGTCTGTGAAAAGTCACATAGTGTGAACCTAATAATAGGTCTTCTGGGTCTCTGCCCTGCCACATAAACAATCAGAACTGCCAGGCTGAGGATGTAGGTCAGTGGTAGAGCTCTCATCTAGCATGTATGAGGCCCTAGGCTTCATCCTTACCCCTGAGGGGGAAAAAAAAAGTTGCAGGCCCAAGGTAGAATTACTTGCCATTGATCCAGTGTTTACCGTGTATCAGTGTAAACGATGTTCCAGTAGATGGTGGAGAAAAGGATGATTGTTGATAGTTCTCTGGAAGCTGATAATCTAGGACTTAGGTACTAAATCACAGAAAATGACTATTGACATTAACCACTTCCTGTCTGGAGTTACTTGACCAGCAACCCCCTCCCCCCCCCCCCCAGCCCCAGGGACATTGGCAAGGTCTGAAGTCATTTTTGGTGTTCTGGCATTACTGGCAGGAGGAGGGAGCAGCTACTGGCATGTGGTGGTTAGAGGCCAGGAATGATGCCACCCATCCTACAGTGCCAGGACCTCCGCCCATAACAAAGAATTATTCAGCTCAATGTGCCAATAATTCCAAGCGTAAGACACCCTGCAACAGAGGAACATGGGGGAGGAGAGGGGAGAAACTCACATATCTTTAGGACACATGGCAAGGAAGCCTGACAGCCAAACGAGGAAGGGTGAAGTCACAGGACATTGGGAGATTCCTGTCACTGTAACTAAGGAATTTTGATGCTGCGTGCTGAACCTCTGAAATTCTTACATGAAAAATGCCTTACCTTTTAAAAATATCTAACCCTTCCTCAGAAAACTTGGAATGGAATCACCGTTTGACCCAGTTATCCCACTCCTTGGTATATCCCCAAAGGACTTAAAATCAGCACACTACAATGATGCAGCCATATCAATGTTTATATAGCTCAATTCACAATAGCTAAGCTGTGGAACTAATCTAGGTGCCCTTCATGAGACAGGGATAAAGAAAATGTGATATGTATATGTGTGTGTGTATACACACACACACACACATACAATGGAATATTACACAATCATAAAAAAGAATGACTGTGACTTTTGCCAGTAAATGGATGGATCTAGAGACTCATGCTAGGTGAAACAAGCCAGTCCCCAAAACACAAAGGCCAAATGTTCTCTCTGATATGTGGATGCTAACACAGAATAAGGGTGGTGGTGGGGGGAAATAGAAGTTCAGTGGATTAGATGAAGGGGAATGAAGGGAAGAGAGGGGGAGGGGAATAGGAAGGACAATAGAATTAATCAAACATAACTTTCCTATGTTCATATATGAATATACCACCAGTGAAACTCCACATCAAGTAGGAACATAAGAATGGGATCCTATTAGAATAAGTTATACTCATGTATGTATAATGTCAAAATACACTCTACTGTCATGTATATCCAAAAAGAACAAATTAAAAAACAATCTAACCCTAAGTCAGCTTACTATAATTTCTCTATACACATGCACATGTGTATATATGTGTGCATCTGTGCGTATGTAAATTTTTGCAATATTTCTACTAAAACAAACAGCTATTTAAAAAAAATAGTTGTAATTGGACATAATACCTTTATTTTATTTATTTTTATGTGGTGCTGAGGATAGAACCCAGCGTCTCGCATGTGCAAATCAAGTACTGTACAGCTAAGCCACATCCCCAGCCCTCAAACTTTTTTTTTTCTTTTCACAGTATTGGGGATTGAATCCAGGGTCTCACACATGCTAGGCAAGTGCTTCACCACTGAGCTATATTGCCAATGCCACAAATATATTAAAACAGAATGTATTACAATTCATATTATACATATACAGCACGATTTTTTATGCTAATGAACTTACATATCTCAATTTTATCCATGGTTAATTTGCTTTGAGAGAACCATCAAAAAGGACTTAAGGAATTCATTCATAGTCCCAAATGCTACATTTTACATGAAAAACTTCACTTACTCCTAACAGCTCAGGAGGCTGAAGCAGGAGGATTGCAAGTTCAAAGCCAGCCTCAGCAACTTAGTGAGATCCTGTTTCAAAATTTTAAAAATAAATAAAAAGTGTTGGGGATGTGGCAAGTGGTTAAGAACCCCTGGGTTAACCCCAGTACCAGTACTTAACCCTGGTACCAAAAAAAAAAAAAAAAAATCTAATTGGATTTGCTATGATGCCACCAATTTAAGGCTTTTTTTTTTTCTTTTTCTTTTTTATCTTGAGAGGAGGGATCTGATGGCAATTGTTCATCTGGACAGAGCCTACCACTTGGCACTTAGATGTTCATTGATCATGTAATGAATGAATGTATTCAATAGAAAGTAAAAGTATATCAAAAGTGCCCAAGAAAAAAACTTGGAATGGAACCACCATTTGACCCAGCTATCCCTCTCCTCAGTCTATACCCAAAGGACTTAAAAACAGCATACTACAGGGACACAGCCACATCAATGTTTATAGCAGCACAATTCACTATAGCTAAACTGTGGAAGCAAACTAGATGCCCTTCAGAAGATGAATGGATTAAAAATGTGGCGCATATATATATATATATATATATATATATATATATATATATACACACATACATACATACATACAATGGAATATTAATCATCAATAAAAGAAAATAAAATCATGGCATTTGCAGGTAAATGGATGCAGTTAGAGAAGATAATGCTAAATGACGTTAGCCAATCCCCCCCCCAAAAAAAATGGCAAATGTTTTCTCTGATACATATAAGGTGACTGACTCATAGTGGGGTAGGGAGAGGGAGCATGGGAGAAATAGACGAACTCTAGATAGAGCAGAGGGGTAGGAGGAGAAGGGAGGAGGCAGGAGGTTAGCAATGATGATGGAATGTGATGGACATCATTATCCAAAGTAGATGTATGAATAAATGAATTGGTGTGAACATACTTTATATACAGTGGAATTCAATGGTCATCATTACCCTAAGTACATGTATGAAGACACAAAGGATGTGACTCTACTTTGTGTAGAACCAGAGATAGCAGCCCAACTCACAATAGCTAAACTGTGGAAGCAAACTAGATGCCCTTCAGTAGATGAATGGATTAAAAATTTTAATTTTCTATTAAAATAGAAAGTGGGGAAGTTTTACATTGCCATTGTCAAAAGTCAGAGTTGAGCAGAGTACTGTTCAGGAGACTTGAGTGGACCAGTCTGGCTGAAATGCACGTTCATGTAACCAGGAAATGAAAAAGCAAATGGCAAGGATAGATTTGGCCTCAATTCTGAAGAATCTGAATGTTGGCTATCAAACCTGGACTTTATAACAATACTTCCTAAATCCATTTTGGCCCTCCCCTAGTATTTTCCAATTGACTAAAAAAGAGATGTTTTAAAAGTGTACTCTAAGGATCTTGATCCTTTTAAAAGCTGATTTTATGACTTCCCTTTGCTCTTTGAACAAAGTTCCAATTTTTCAAGCTCCTGAAAGATCTGGTTCTTCTCCACTCCAGTGACAAGTCTGCCTTTCGTCCCTTTTTCTGACATCAGTGGTCTCCCTCCTCCTCTCTACAAATCCTTCAGACACAATAGCTTTACGTGGAGTCTCCCCTTCCTTAACCCTCACCCCACATCTATTCATCTGAAAACTTTTGACTTGTGTTTTAAAACTGTCAGCTCACCAAAGAAGCTCCTTCCTTTATTTTTTTAACTTTTAAATTTTGGTACTGGGGATTTAACCCAGGGGGTTCTTTACCACTGAGCTACATCCCTAACCCTTTTTATATTTTTATTATTTTATTGAGACGGGCCTCACCAAGTTTCTGAATAGCCTCAAACTTGCAATTCTCCTGCCTCAGCCTCCTGAGTCTCTGGGATTAAAGGCATGCACCAATGCACCCAGCTTTGTTTATTGGTTTAATGTCTCTCTCATCATTAAAACTGTTTTATTTGGCTTACATCTGTATTCCTAGGGTCAAGCCCATTATCTGGTACATAAGAGGTATTCAAGAATTTGATGAATAAATGGATGAATTAAATCAATAGAAAATAAAGATATACTAAAAGGGGTTTGAAGAAGTTGCCATTTTGGAAAACAGAAGATTGTTTTATGTAGAATTAATTTGAACATAAGAATTTAAAGAAAACTATCTCTTTTTTTTTTCACCTTACTACGTGACCATTCTTGTAGGCAGCAGTATTGTATTATTGCTGTTACTTACATATTGATTTCTCTACTGTGTTTGATTGCAAGATTTTTAAAGATAGGGCTGAAGACTGTGTCTCCAGTGTTTATCACAATGTCTGGCACAACATAGATGTTCCCTAAATGTCATTTGAATGAATAGACAATTATCAATCACAATTCAGCTATTATAGAGACTGGTCTATTCTGATTATATGTATAGAATTTTCATGTCTCAGATATTCATAACCCTTTAAAATAATTCCTCTGGCTGGGTACAGTGGTGCACTCCTGTAATCCCAGTGGCTCAGGAGCCTGAGGCAGGACAATCGCAAGTTCAAAGCCAGCCTCAGCAAAATCGATGCACTAAGCAACTCAGTGAGACGCTGTCTCTAATAAAATACAAAATTGGGCCGGGTATGTGGCTCAGTGGTTGAGTGTCCTTGAGTTCAATCCCTGATACCCACCCCCTGCCCCCGCAAAAAAAAAAAAAAAATGATTTCACCTGACTTATATGAGAAAGACTCTGTATACTAAATCAACTCAATCAGAAGTGTGGACTGTGCTTTCCTAGTAACAATGACTTTCATGATAGAATTGAAAGATTTTTGAATTTTTGGTAGCAGTTAAAGCTAAGCAGCAGAAATTTCCCTTGGTATATGCTTTCCCTGCTGGTAAGCATTCTACTACCCTAAAATATAAGGACCCTCTAGTACTCTGAAGACTGATACAAAGTCTAAACTAGATATACTTCAAACATAAAAGGAAAATGGAAAAGAGAAAAAAATCTTGAAATCTTCGTCATTCCAGATAGGAGAGAGACAAATTTATTTTCAAGAATTAAATCATATGGGTCTGGGTTGTGGCTCAGTGGTAGAGCACTTGCCTAGCATATTTGAAGCACTGGGTTCAATTCTCAGCACTACATAAAAAAAGCAAACAAATAAAAAAATAAACTTATATTTTTTAAAAAATAAATTCGGTCAGATGATTATAGAAGCTAGCAGATCCAAAATCTGCAGAGGAAACCGGCAGCCTGGAGACCCAGGAAGAACTGATAGAGCAGTTCATGTCTAAAGCCTTTTGTTGGAAGAATTCCTGCTTGCTCAGAGGAGATCAATCTTTATTCTTTCAAGGCCTTCATTGATAAGATAACCCCACCTACATTAAGGTGGGCAATCTGCTTTTACCTAGTTCACTAACTTAAATATTAAAACATACTCTCACAGAAATGTACAAAATGTTTGATGTGTGACAAAATAACTGAAGACTATAGCCCAGCTAAATTAAAAAAAAAAATTTTAGTGGTAGATGGACACAATACCTTTATTTTATTTATTCATTTTATGTGGTGTTGAGGACTGAATCCAGTGCCTTACATATGTGAGGCAAGCACTCTGCCACTGAGCCATAACCCCAGTCCTAGCCCAGCTAATTTGCCACATAAAATTAGTCCTCAGAAGCAGCAAAGATCTAGAGAAAGTTTGGGTTCTTGGTGAGATGTCTGATTTGCCAGGGATTTGAGGATTTGTCAATATATAATTGTGTTAAGGGTTTTAGTTTGTTTTGTTTTTGTTTTTGTTTTTCACTGTGACCAAAAATACCCAACAAGAACAACTTAGAGGAGCGAAAGTTTATCTTGATTCAGAGGTTTAGTCCATGATTGGCCAAGTCTATTGCTCTGGATGGAAGCTGAGCAGAACATCATGGTGGAAGGGTATGGAGAAAGTTTTTCTGCTCATGGTGGCCAGGGAAAGGAAAGGGATACAAGGAGGAAGGGGCCTTCAGGATACATCCCCCATGACCCGCTTCCCCCAGTCCCATCCTACCTGCCTACAATAACCACCCAGTCACCCCATTTAAACTAGGATGGTCTAATTAAGTTACAACTTGCATAATCCAATCACTTTTACCTCTGAATATTCCTGCATTGACCCAGAGCATTTGGGGATACCTCATATCCAAAACACAGCAATTTTAAGTAAACTGCTCTGTGACAACTATGTGGAACTTTAAGTAATGGAGCACTGAGTCTCTTGTATTAAATAGAATACCATATTAAACCTTATAAAATACATATTTCTATTATGAAAGCTGATATATTTAATATATAAGTATATATGCATATATCATTTTATAAAAGAATAATTTAATTTTCCTAAACTACCTGGGGGAGCTTTAATGAGTCTCCAGGAAAGTACCCCCAAAAGCAATGCAAACCTAACAGCCCAAACCACTGATTTTGGAATGTAAAAGTTAGCCTCTTGGAATGAAAAAGTGGAGAAAGAAATATTATGCACACTCCTAATTAAAATTGTGTAGTTAAAAAAAAAGAAAGAAAAAGGAAGGAAGGAAGGAAGGAAGGAAGGAAGGAAGGAAGGAAGGAAGGAAGGAAGGAAGGAAGGAGAAGAGAAAAAAATCTTCTCACACTGATGGCCCTGAAAGAAAGAAAGAAAGAAAGAAAGAAAGAAAGAAAGAAAGAAAGAAAGAAAGAAAGAAAGAAAGAAAAGAGAAGAGAAGAGAAGAGAAAAAAATCTTCTCACACTGATGGCCCTGAATGAATAATGAATGGCATTAAATATGATTACTGAAAATGTCTGAGCATCTATTTGCTCTTATATAACGGAGAAATTAAAAATATTTTTGTGGGTGTTTCATAATTAAAACTTGCTATATCGTGACTATCTTCTTTACATTGATTTGTGTAATCCTCCACAAAAGATTTTTATTCCCAGTAGATAGTTTGTGCTTTGGATTTGCAACATTTGTGGCATGAGAACATTTCAGTAAACAAAGGACTTGATAAATAGTTACTTTAAACTACCACTGTGATGGATAGAAAAAAAAAAGACCATTTTAGATTAAATATCATTATAAATCAAAGTACTCTATATCTCTGGTTTTCCCTTGAGGTCTAGATCCAGATCTTTACATGGAAATTGGGGTCACATGGGGTGCCGCAATCCCAAATACTCTGGAGGTGGAAGCAGGAGAACTACAAATTAAAGGCCAATCTCAGTGTCTTAGGAGACCCTGTCTCAAAAAAAAATCAATAAAAATAAAAAGAGTTGGGGGTGTAGCTCATTTGTAAAGCTCCCCAGGGTTCCATCACTTATACCTACAATAAATAAATAATTTACATTTAAAATAAATGATTTAAATTTAAATAAATAATTTAATTAAAATAAAATCAGGGTTGCATCTGTGCACACCACGGTAATTATTTGCATTTTATGGTTTAGTACCCTACTGTTTGCTAGTTGTTTTCACATACATTATCTCAGTTTGACTTTTGATCCTCAGAGCTAGCCTTCAGATGTTGTAAGACAGATATTCACAATCCTATTTTATACAAGAGAAAATTGAAGTCTCTGTACATGAGAGAATTGTTCCAAATCATATAGTAAGCAAAGAAAAATATCATGACTCAACCACAGAGTTTTGATTCCAAGTCTAATGATCCATCATATTGTTTCTTTCTATCAAGGTTTGCAAAGAAATCTCTATTTATTCATTTATTTATTATGGTACTGCAGATTGTAGCTTTACCTCTGAGCTGCATCTGCATCTCCAGTCCCTTTTATTTTCTGTTGTAACACAGGGTCTCACAAGTTGCTGAGGCTGGCCTAAAACTTTTAATCCTCCTGCCTCAACTTCCTGAGTTGCTGAGATTACAAGCCTGTGCTGCTATATCTGATAGGTCTCTTTTTTTTTTTTTTTTTTTCTCTTTCTTTGGTACCAGGGATTGAAACCAGAGGCATTTAACCACTGAGCCACATCCTCAGTCCTTTTTTTTTTTTTAACTATTTATCTTTTAGTTGTAGTTGGACACAATACCTTTATTTTATTTATTTATTTCTATGTGGTGCTGAGAATCGAACCCAGGGCCTCACATGTGCTAAGCAAGCACTCTACCATTGAGCCACAAACCCAGCCCAACATTCACAGTCCTTTTTACTTTTTATGTTGAGACAGGGTCTTGCTAAATTGCTTAGGGCCTCACTAAATAGCTGAGGCTGGGTTTTTTCAATCTTTCTGCCTTATCCTCCCAAATTGCTGGGATTACAGGCATGCACCACTGCATCCTGCAAGAAGTATCTCTTAAAAGCATTCCACATTGTTAACATTTCTCTTCTGGCATCTTCATACAGGGGCAATAAATTATTACCTAAAGTTAGGTTATTCCAAATTATCTCTAGGTATGTTGTAGTAATTGTTATCACCTTTGATATCATTCAAATAAAGTAGTAGATCTCAGCTAGTTAATTCCCAGAAGTTCTAATTCTATAAAATAATGAAAAAATACACAGGCACTTTGCATTTTCATATAAAATTACTTAATTTGGAAACATCTGAAGAGAAAATCATGAAAATATATTTCCTATCCCTTGCATTTCATTTTAATGAACCAGGATTGAGAAAGCAGCCTAACATTCTAATGTTAATAACTATGGAATGTAATTTTCTCATGGCTGTTCTGATTAATTAAAAAATGTGTGTGTGGGGGGGGGAGGCTGTGAATTTTAAAACCAAAATACTAAATTTCATATTCTATTGAAATTTTGTAGAATTGCTCTATATAAAGGTTGTCCAAAGAGTATTCTGGGGTTATAATTGTGAACCTTCCGAATTCTAGGTTGTTTACTGCCATGGTGGTTTAGTTATGGTTTATCCCCCCAGAGTTTCATATGCTGGAGGCTTGGTTCCGAAGGTCAAGGTATCAAGAGATGGAGGAGACTTTAAGAAGTGGGATCTAGGGGTGAGGTTGTGGCTCAGTGGTAGAACACTTGCCTAACATATGTGAGGTGCTGGGTTCAATCCCTAGCACCACATTAAAAAAAACTAAATAAACAAAATAATGCATTGTGTCCACCTACCACTAAAAATATTAGAAGGAGGAGGAGAAGGATCTATCGGGAGGTGATTAGGTCATGGTGGACTCAACCCCAGAAGTGATTAATGCCCATCTTAAAAAGAGTAGGCAAGGTCTCTCAGGTCTGGACTAGTTGTCTCAAAAATGGGTTGGTTGTTATAAAGCAAGTTTGTTTTCCTCAGCTTGCTTTCTCACGGTGTGGCCTCTTTGACACATGCTGCTGTCTCACACACTCCTGTCATGTAATGCCATCTGCCATGTTAGGATGCCGTATGAGGCCCTCACCAGATGTGGCCACCTAAGCTTGAATTTCTCAGCATGCAAAACTGTGAGTCAAAATAGTCCTCTTTCCTTTATAAAGTACCCCGTCTTAGTGGTTTTGTCATAGCAACACAAAATAGCCTAAGGCATTTATTCCTGTTGCATTCTTTCCTCTCATATAGGAAAGGAAATGATGCTACCCTGTTGAATGTGATGGATCCATTTTCTCTGTTGTCATACATTTTCTGTCTTACATATTATTAAACTCTAAGATTCACATCTGTAAATGTGTATAACAAAAAAGAATAAGGGCTGGGGTTGTGGCTCAGTGGGAGAGTGCTCACCTAGCACATGTGGGGTGCTGGGTTCGATCCTCAGCACCACATAAAAATGAAAGAAAGATATTGTGTCCAACTACAACTAAAACAAAAATTTTTTAAAAAAAAAGTATTTAAAAAATCTACTTAAACTTTTTCAAGTTCAACAGATTTTTCAGGTCCTTTCAGGTACATATAATTACCTGCTCATCCCCTCTTTTCTTACTCGTCCCTCCTCCACCTCCAAAAAGTCTCCTTTATTAAGATTTTGAATTTATTTATTTGTCTTCTTACAAGGGAAGTTCTTGTGCATACATTGAAAAGATGAGGCCAGGATTCCACTTAAAAGGCAGAACCTTCTCTTGATTACCTGCCTAAATCTTTGGAATCAAGCCTCAAATTTAAGCAGCAAGTTAAACAGTAAATAGGTTCTGCTAATGGCTATTAGATTGCTAGCTGGGGAGATTAGTATAGGGAGCAATTCTAATTAAATAGAGAACACTGGAGAGAGCTGAAACGTTTCACGAATAGATTTTGTCTCCCCTGCCTCATTAGGAATATAAAATCAGCTTCTATTGTAAGAAGGACCACTTTTCAAAGACTGCTCTTTTGCCATAAAGAGGTTGTATAACCTCCATTTTCAAATTTTGAATTTCTTTTTTTAGTAGCGAATGGTATTTTTATTGCCCGAATCCAATTAAAGCCATGCTAAATCACCATGTTGTATTTAAATGGTAACAATAATTTATCTACAGTTTAGACACATTCAAAGGCTGATCTCAGCCTCTGGTGCTGGATTTAAGTATTGAGATTCTTGCCTCCCAATGGTTCTCTGAGAGAGCTTAGAGAGCGGGTGTTGGGCTGATTTTCCTTCTTCCTCACCTAGCATCTTCAGTACATGGAGCTCACACATCCTGCAGCCCAGCAGATATTATTTACACAAAAGTGGAGAAAAAAAATTAGGGTAGACTAATTAAGTAATAGATTTCACCTGCCTGAAGATCAGTCTTACCAATTTTGAGTTTAATCACATAATTTATTAAGTTATTTTTTAAAAAAGAAAGGTAAGTGAATTTTGAGGTAAGCAAAACTATTAAAGTTTACAGAAAAAAAAAACTTATGATTGTATTTTTTTCCTGATTTTTTTTTTTTAAACCAGAGATTGAACCCAGGGCACTTAACTACTGACCCACATTCCCAGACCTTTTTATTTTGAGACAGGGTCTGACTAAGTTGCTGAGGCTGCCGTTGAACTTGTAATCCTCCTGCTTTAGGCTCCCAAGTCACTGGGATAACAGGCATGTGCCACAAAGCCCAGCTGGTCCTTTTCCCTAGAGTGTGAGTTAGTGGTAGCTCTACAGCCATTGCCTGGAATCTCTGACTCTTGATTCTTCTGCAAATATGAAAAACAGAAAGCATCGAACACAGGAGGCAAGATATTTGTTTATTTGATGATGTAGTGTAACCATGAGAATTGAAAAGAAAAGCTTAGACGCTGGGAGAGAAAAAAAAAAATTATTTTCAAATGTATGCAATGAATTTCTCAGCGGTGTCTCTTAAAGAGGAACATACAGGAAAAGGCCCCTCTGGCAGTCCCCCTTTAAGCAAGAACTCATGAGAACCCACCTAGGAGGGACCTCAATCCTTCCTCTCCAGGCATCTAGAAGGAGGTCAGACGCCCAGTTCTTTCCTTCACTGGCTTACTCCTCACTCCTGTCTCTTCACGTGGAACAAGAACACATCATACTGCACCCTGGAGTTTATGTCAACACCGTCCAGGTGGGTTGATCTTTTGCCGGGAATATACGTGCTGCTAGGGAGCACATCCATAACTAAGACTCCTCTGAGTCACTTTATTTATTGGTTTACTTGTTTATTTTACGAAGGGAGTAATTTCCTACAAAAATGAATCGTCCAATTTATTTATTTATTCTACTTATTCACTGGTTCAGTGTTCCAGAAAGAACATGAGCTTTGAAGTCATCGATACCCTAATTTGAGCCCTACTCTACCAGATGAAAAACATGTGATCTTAGACTAGTATCTTAACCTCTCTTGAGTTTCTGCATCCTTGTTGAAGGGTAAAACAATACTTGCCTCTTAATATTTATAAGAATTCACCAGGAGCCGGGAATGTACCTATAGGGAGGCTGAGGCAGGAGGACTGTGATTTCAAAGTCAGCCTCAGCAACTTAGAGAGGCACTAAGCACTCAGTGAGACCCTGTCTCTAAATAAAATACAAAAGGGGCTGGGAACGTGGTTCAGTGGTTAACCACCCTTGGGTTCAATCCCCAGTAAAGAAAGAAAGAAAGAGATTTTTAAGAATCCATGGTCAGGTATACGTATTTCCAAGCTCCGCAGTAAACTCATGGTGCATGGTTGATAAATGTTATTTCTTTCAGCTTTGCTTACATCTCCCAATTATACCAAACTTGGATGTGATAACCTGTGCTTCTCCTGATGCCCACCATTTTGGTGTGTGTGTCAGCTTTAGATTTGTAGTTAAGCAAGATAATGTGGCTGAATATTTAGCCATCTTTTAATTATTTTCCTGTTACAGTGACCCACTTACCCTGCTCATGAGGAAGGACTACAATAAAATTTGTTTCTTTTTCAAGACTCATATTTTTTCTCCTTCTCCCAGGACGAGCATCATTTTCCTGAGCTGCACAAGCTTCAAGGAGGTAAGCACTGCTAACCTCTGCGTGGACTTCTGTATACTGGGACATCAGCATTCTGGCATGAGCACTGAGATGAAGGATCTCTGGACTCAACCCAATCCCTTATCCCATACAGTCTCTGAAAATTCCAATTTATGAAGGAACCAGGCACACCTGTAATCTCAGCAATTTAGGAGGTTAAGGCAGGAGAATGGCAAGGTCGAGGCCAGCTTTGGTAACTTAGCAAGGCCCTATCTTGAAATGAAATAAAAAGGACTGGGTATTTAGCTCAGAGGTAGAATATTCCTGAATTGAATCAACAGTACTAGGGGGAAAAATCCAATTGTTGGGATCCTTGTCTTTCTGTGATGTCAATAAACTATTAGGGATTTAAAGAATGAATTTATCCTTTTTGACAGCATGTTGTTCTAAATGGGGGATAGGACCTCATCCTGGGCTAGTACCTGGATTCTTATACACTCAGACCTGCACACAAACAAGGCAATGGCAGTGTTATGCTCGAATTCGGGACCCCCAAAAGACCACCAGAGACCAAGATCGATGTAAACAGCAAAGAGGTGTTTATTGTGAGCTAGCTCGGTCCTCCGCGCACACACAGCAACAGGTGACGCTAAGAGGCCCCAAGCCCAGGGTTTGCAGCAGTTTTATACATTATTTGGAGAAGGCAGGGAACCCACATACATCATAGCATCTCTTAGCAAATCATCACACACCGTGGGAAAATCAAATAACAACTCTAAAACATGATTAGCACATTCACTGGCGGGAACAAGTTGGGTAGGGGTGATTGATTACTACAAGAGGGGGATTCGTTTGAACTGATTGGTTTAAGCCAAAAGGGGTGTTCATGCTGGACTACATGGTTGCCCAACATGTTACCAACCACCATAAACTACTGGGAGGGTCATCTGGAATCCCAGGTATTTCCCTGTCTCATGCTGATTGGTGGCTGCTAGGGGGTTGCTATGGATCCCCACTTAGCCTGACTGAGTCAGGGACACCTGGCACTGCAGATCTCTCCTGTTATTTGCAGACAAACAACTCAACAGGGTGGGAATGTGCTTAGGAGTACTCTGTGGGTCTTTCCAAGGACAAATGTGATGTCCCTTCCTTGGACGGGCTTTGCTCTGAGGTAGGGGCTGGTTTTTCAGCAGACCAGCACATGAGGATGCTCAGCTCATGAAAAGGCAATGGTAGAATGCTTTGTGCTAGACACAGTTTAAGTTCTAGTGAAACATTCAACAGAGACACACCTTACAGATCAAATTCAAGGATAAATGGCACCTCAAGAAAGGGTGCCTTCTAAGACAGAACTACTTTTCAAATTTCTTAATTGCTCAAAGAAATGTCTTATTCATCTGTTGAACACAGTAAATTTGGGGACAATAAGTAATCTGTAAGACAAGTGCTTCATTTGCACCTTGGTTGCAGGACTATCACTTTAAAAATGGCACTTGTGAGACAATCTTCCTAAGGGAGAAAATGCAGAGAATATGGACAACAGCAAGGAGAACTGGACTCCCTTTCTCATCCTGTCACTGTGGAGCTGCAGACAAGCCATTTCGTTTGTTTTTCATCCCTTCCATGAAGTAGGAGAACTGGGTTTGTAAAAGTCTCTTCCAGCAAATAATGGGTTTTGTTTGGGTAAAGGGAAAAATGGATGCAGAGACTGGCTATCCCCCTGCATTGTTTTCCTATCTGGTCACCAAGGAGCCATTCTCTGATATTTTTAACCACTGCTATTATTCCAAAAGTGCACTCTCAACACTCTGTTATCAGAGAACACAGGAGACTCACTGATGAGGATGAATATTTGGGTACTGGGGATTGAACCCAGGGGGGCTTTACGACTGAGCTATATGCCTAGCTTTCTGTTTTTCTTTTTTTTTTTATTTTGAGACAGGTCTCACTAAGTTGCTTAGGGGCACACTAAGTTGCTGAGGTTAGCCTCCAACTTGCAATCCTTCTGTCTCAGCCTCCTCAGTTGCTGGGATTGCAGACATGAGCCACCACACCCATCAACATAAACTCAGTTTTCAACACAGAATGAACAGATATCCTAGGAGTCCATTGCACTGGATTTATATATACCCCCCAAAAGATGAAGGCAGGTTGACTACCATTTGCTCAAGTGAGTAATTCTTTTTTTTTTTTTTTTTTTTGAAGAGAGAGAGGAGAGAGAGAGAGAATTTTTTTAATATTTATTTTTCAGTTTTTGGCAGACACATCTTTGTACGTGGTGCTGAGGATTAAACCTGGGCCGCACGCATGCCAGGCGAGTGCGCTACCGCTTGAGCCACATCCCCAGCCCAAGTGAGTAATTCTTGCTTAGAAAATAAATTTATCTGGCATAAAGTGCTACTCTATTGATCAAAAGTGTTTTTTTTTTTTTTTTTCAAGACAGAACTGTATTCTCATCAGTCAGTAGTCATGTTTATTTTGATTGAAGCCAGAACCTGACTGGTACAGAGGAATCATTTCTAAAATGGTATGGGGCCACCCAGAAGGTATGTACAATGCCCCCCCAACCCCCCCCAACCCTCCCCCCCACATGCTGGAGGCACATTCTGGACTAGAGATGAAATTTAGTGGCAGAGTGCTTGCCTAGTCTGTGCAATTCCCAGGGTTCAATCCCTACATGATGAAAATGAATAAATGAATCAATCAATAAAATATAAAAAGAAAAAAATCAACTTTTTTTCCCAGTAACAGGGATTGAACCCGGGGGCACTCTACCACTGAGCCACATCCTTAGCCTGTTTGTTTTTAATTTTGAGACAGAATCTCACTAAGTTGCCAAGGTTGGTCTCAAATTTGAGATCCTCCTGCCTCAACCTCCCAGATTGCTGGATTATAGGCATGAGTCAGTTAGCTTTGCTATATTTTATTACATACATGATACATTAATATAAAAATATTTGTGTATTTATAAATTATTATACTCTAAACTTTTATTGTCAGGTTCTTAGACAAATATGTTTGGTTATCACTAATTTAGAGAAAAATTTAGAATATGGCTGGAGGAAACCTTCTTTACTGACTATGGAACTTTGGGAAACTACCTCAGATTCATCTGTACAATGGGGAAATAGTAACCTTTAACACGTAAGATTTTTGTGAAGATAAAGTGTGTGTGTCTTTTTTTTTTTTTTTTTTTGGTGCCAGGGATTAAACTCAGAGGCTCTCAACGATGGACCCACATCCCTAGCCCTTTTTTATATTTTATTTATAGACAGTCTCTTTGAGTTTCTTAGGGCCTCCCTGCTGAGGTTGGCCTTGAATTTATGATCCTCCTGCCTCAGCCTCCCGAGCTGAGCCGCTGGGATTAGAAGTATGTACCACTGTGCCTGGCTCCTGTGTGTGTGTCTTTTAAAAAGTGATGGACAAGTAGTATGAATGATGTTGATATGTTAGATTTCACTGATGTTGATATGTTAGATTTCACTGGTTGATTGATTGTTGTTATTGTCACTGCATCATTTCCCAAACTTTGTTCCAGTACACTTTTCTGGAAGAGTAGCTGCAAATATTTGAGCAATGCTGCATGTTTGATCTTTTCTTGAAGAGTTGCAAAACAAATTGCTGTCCCAATGGTTATAAGACTTCTTGAAGGAACGGAACTTAAGTTTATTTCATTCCTTCTTAAATACATTTGACCAGAGAAGCCATTTTTAATTTATAAATATTAATTAATTAACTAATTAAAATAAACCCATTATTGGTAATCATAAATAACATTTTATGAAACCTATGTTACCAAATTCCCTCCAAAATTTCAGGGAGCATGGTGGCATTGTTTTATTATTTTTGCAATTCTCTTTAATGTCAGGCTTCATAGTTGCTCAATTCTCATATTTGCTACCTCAGTGTTTTGTGAAATCTTGTTTTGGTTGAAATAATTGAAAAAAATCTGGCCTGACACAGATATATAGTTCAAATAGCAGGAGTTTATCCATAATAATTTCTGGAAATTGTGGTTATTCTATAGTACTATACCAAAATTTGACATCTGATATTTTCTTAAGAGTTAGTTGTAATGTGGAAACTAAAACCATATCAATGAATCTTTCATATTATGTCACAATAAGATTTATTGATCTGTCCTGCATTTTGAACGAATGTTATCTCCTCTACTTCTTTCTTTCTCTGTTCAGCATTAAAGGTTAAACCCAGCAGTGCTTTGCCACTGAGCTACCTCCCCAGCAATTTTTATTTTTTATTTTAAGGTAGGGTGTCTCTACGTTTCTCAGGCTGATCTCCTGCCTCAGCCTCCTGAATAGCTGGGATTCCAAGTGTGTACCACCCCCCACAACCTAACTTTGAAGGAACATGTATGAACATATCTCACGATTTGTGAAAATTGCCTTTCTGGTTATGGGATATCTGGTGTTAATACTATTCTGTTGCCTACATATGAATATTAATGTTTAAGTTCGTTGATAGAAACCCTCACGGTCTAGGCTCATGTCTAAAGAAAACTTGGTACTTACTAAGGTTTGATTTGGATGGTGGCATCTCTCCTTATTGTAGTGTTTCACAGAAATAAAGAAGATATGGAAATAAGTTAAACAACAGCACTGTGGCTTCATGATGAAGGCGGGGGGGGGTGGTAGTGGGAGGATTCTAATCCCATTGGACTCAAATTCTTAGACCATTAAAAATAAATTAAAAAAAAATCTTTCACATCCCTTGACCTCTCTTTTATAGAGCATGGATCAGGTAGGAACATCACTGAGCACAAATTTAGCAACATACTCTCCAGGGAGAGTGTGCAAATCAGTGAACACCACTGTTCACTTTCTCAGAAGAATGAGTTTCCAGTTCCGTCTCTGGTGCTCCAAGTTAAAGTCAGTGCCACCGAATACCTGCCCTTCTTCTCTCCTGGGAAAGTCACATTTCCTTCCAAAGTTCCACAAAACCTTTTCTAAACAATTGTTGACATTAGCTAGCAAAATTTCTAAGTCTTCCTGCCGATGTCAAAGGACACGAAGAAGCTTTCAACATCCTTACTTAAAATACCATTTGATTTTTTTCCAAGTTCTTTTTATGCTTTTGTGCTTTTTTTCAATAACACTGTTCCTATAGTCCCGTGGAAATTCGTAACCCAAAGCATTTAAATATTAGTGTTTGGGGGGGGGGGGGAGGTGTAAAATATGAAATGAAAAGCAAAATATAATGGAAGAACCTTGTTAAGCAGCTTTAGGAAAACTAACTAGCCTTGAAAAAACAGAACTATTTCCAGGAATAACAATTCTTAAGCACTTTTTTTTTCCTTTTTAAAAAAAATAAAATAGAGCATAAAAACGTGGTTCATTAATCACTGAGATGTGTAAATAAAGGAAACTACAGAAATTCCTGGATCAGAAAAAAATCATTTAAAAATTTATCTACTTGTAAGAACAAATATATCCTATCTGAAATGTAAATAATTATAAAGTCACAAATAATTTCTTATTCAGTGGCAAACTTTTGAACCGTTTCCAAGTTTTCAACACTGTAAATAATATATAATTTAAGACTGCTCTTTAAGTTACAGGGATGATGAAAGATATTTTTCTTCTCAAATGCTGTCATAACTAGTTTATAAATTTGTTCAAGTTAAAAGCCAGATTTTTCATAATTAGATGATTAATGAGTCTGTTTTTTTTTTTTTTTTTTAGCTCATGGGTCAGATATGGGTCTGAGTTAAAGATTCCTAGGGTCTAGGACAAATAAAATAGGTCCTTCCAGCTCCTTCTCTTCTGAGAATTAAGACATCCCCTTCCTGCTTCCCTACGGAGGAGGCCGTTTTGGAAAAAGACAGAGCCCGGCTAGAAGCTTTCTTTCTGAAACCCAGAATTGATCATTAAAATTCTTCTGCTTCTAGGTGCTGTGACTTCAGGAAACTGAAGGCTTTGGGAACAGGGCAGGTTTTACAAGCAAGAAAACAAAAGTCTCACAGAAGAGACCAAGGAGTTCTGAAGGGTGGACGAAAAGGTGTCAGAAGATGAGCAAAAGAGGGTCAGGAAAAGTGTTTTACAGAACTCTGGGAATTAGAGTCTGGGAAATCTTAAATATCCTTTGACTGAGACAAGAACAGTAATGAAAAACACAGTAAGATTCTTCCAGAAGGTTCCAAGGCAAGTTGCTGTCTTGAGACTATGAATGTTAGCAAGACCAAGGCACTGGAGGGAGGTCTTGCCTGGAACACTCAGCAGCTAAGGGCTTCCCTTGACAGGATTCCTAGGGGTTTCTCCTTGGTTGCCTTAAGACCAGCTCTGTCTTCCTCAGAGCATACTCACACCCTCTTGAATCCACACACTCTCTTGGAACCCAACCAATGCCATTTTTAGGATTGTTCTGGAGATACTATCCAATGTACTTAGCTAGGAAAAGTGAATAGGAAGAGCCAGGCAATATCATTTATTTGAAGACAATATGACTGTTATTAAGAAAATCAAGCCAGCTGTGGTAGTGGACCTCCCTAGTCCCAGCTAGTTAGGAAGAGGAAGGACGATCACTTGAGCCCAGAAGTTCGAGTTTTTTTCTATTAGGCTTTTTAATTTTATTTTTTTAAAAATTTATTTGTTATTTTTAGATATACATGACAGTAGAATATATTTTGACATACATGGAGTATAACTTCCCTTTCTTGAGGTTGTACATGAGTGGAGTTACACTGGTTGTATATTCATACATGAACATGGGAAAGTTATGTCAGATTCATTCTACTGTCTTTCGTATTCCTATCCCCATCTCTTCTATTTTATTTTTTATTTTGGTACTGGGGATTGAAACCAGGTACACTTTATCACTGAGATTGGCCTCAAATTTGCAGTTCTCCTGCCTCAGCTTCCTGAATTGAGTTGCTGGGATTACAACCACATTACTCAGCTTCTATTAGTTGGTTTTTTTTTTTTTTTTTTTTTAGTTATTGATGGACCTTTATTTATTTGTATGCAGTGTTGAAAGTTGAACCCAGTGCCCCATGCATGCTGGGCAATCGCTCTACCACTGAGTTACAACTCCAGCCCCTATTAGTTTTTAATTTAAAAAATAGAGACATTTGTGAAAAAGTGTGGAATACATAGAGTGGCATGTGTTCTAGATTTCTTTTCTTTTCTTTTATTTATTTTTTTATTGGTTGTTCACAACATTACAAAGCTCTTGACATATCATATTTCATACATTAGATTGAAGTGGGTTATGAACTCCCAATTTTACCCCAAATGCAGATTGCAGAATCATGTCAGTTACACATCCACAATTTTACATAATTTCTTTACGCAAACACCACTGAATCACAGAGAGGAAGAAACCATGCACACGGAAGGGGTTGAGAAAAACTTAGCACAGGGGATAGCTGAGGAGCTTCTTGAAATAGGACTGAAGTAGAGAAGAAGGGAGAATGGCATTTCAAATAAAGAGAAGAGTGTGTATCTAGGGTATAGGGTGGATCAAAGCATGGTTTCCCAGAAAACCCCTGGTGATAAAGATGAAGAAGAAATTACTTTGTAAAGATAAGTCCATGTGACTTGGTGACTGATTGAACATCCTAGATAGGGACAAAGTGAATAATGCAATCCAGTTCTCTAGGAGACAGGATGCCACCAATTACAAAACCAGGGGATGCATGACACAAAGTGGATTTGGATGGACAAATGCATACATGCAGTTTTTGACATGGTCAGTTTGAATGTTCAAGTTAAGTCTAGAAACCTATAATAGGTCCAGGATCCAGGTGTAAGATAGAGTCCCCGGTAAGTTAGTAGGTAGATGTTTGAGATAGGAATGGGGTGATGATAGGGAGCCTCTCAATCAAACCAGCCTCCCTTGGTCTCTGCCAGGTGTCACTCTTCCTTACACCTCCTCCAACACACCCTCCTCAAAACCCAGGTTAGCTTTACAAGCTGCATCTGAGCTCAACTCAAGCAGGTAAAAGGCTTACAACTTACAAACAGAATTCCATTTAAACCTTACAACCTGTTGCAAGGAGATATTATTATCCTACATTTGCAGATAAGATACTAAAGCTCAAAGCCTCAGGGAACACCAAAGATCCACAACTAATGATAAATGGCAGAGCCTCCTTCCATTCAAACTTTATCTCTTTCAGAAGTTTGTATCTTTATTCCTTAACTTCCAACCTAAAGCCTCTGTATTCAAGATTTTTTATAGTGTTTCTTTAAAAATGTACAAAAATAAACAGGAAATGACACAAGGAGGTAGGGAGAAGCTTTTCTTTTATCCCATTGGTAAGTTACTGAGAAGGAGGCTTCAGTGAAATTTCCAGAGAAATCCTTGGACCGTTTATGATAGTTTTCAGAGGATGTGTTAAAAAAACATTAATGTTGTCTCCTTCTCATGTTTATATGTAGATTTTACCTTTGACAGACTTCAGAGTAAAAACTAGCCTGCTCGCCTATGTGTGAAATCAAAGATTGTAGAGGACAAATACCTCTCTGTTTTCCATGGTAGCTACAAAAGTCCAATATGGTATTCTTAACCCTGTAAAAAATATTTAAATCACTAATATTGTAAATGGCACTATTCAAAAACATTAAGAAAGGAAAGGTCATTTTTGTCACTTAAAAAAAATTGCCTATCACTAGAGAAAAAAGAAAACAAAAGCATTCAAGGTAATGCATTGATTTGAGTCTAAAATGTCATAATGAAAACAAAACAAACCCCACAAACTTTCTGTGGCCCTGCTTCCCTTCCAATGCAATGGAAATATTGTGACTCTAATGCCACATAGAGTTAAAACTTACTGTATGGATGGCTATCCACACCCTTCAAAACTTGTCCATCTCCCAGCTCCCTGGCTTCAACACTGTCATATAAATGACCACCTTGGAAGTCTTAAGACTTATTTTCTACTCACCCCTTTTCTGCTTCAATACCATCATGACTTCATCGACTATTACTGTCCAAGCCAGTCTAACCAAAAACTTAAGGATAAGAGATGAACATGTGCTTTGTTGGAGGGCACACAGAAGGTAAATAATAGTTAACTATAACACATGATTAGTGATCTCTACCAGCTTTAAGACCAGGATTGGTCTCTCCAATTTAGTAAATGGACTTTTTTTTTTCTTTTCTTTTCTTTCTTTCTTTCTTTTTTTTTCCCGCAGTACTATGAATAGCTAAGTGCTCTACCACTGAGATAATTTACAGCCAGAATCTTGAGTTGTAATAGTTAACTTAGTTCTCACTTCTGTGTCTCTGTGTTATCTTATAATAAAACATTAAGGCATCTTCCTACTCTGAAGTTCTGTTTCATCCATCCAAAACAGCATTAAAGGGCTGGGGATGTGGCTCAAACGATAGTGGCCTGGCTGGGTTCGATCCTCAGCACCACATAAAAATAAATAAAGATGTTGTGTCCACCGAAAACTAAAAAATAAACATTAAAAAAAAAAAAGTTCTCTCTCTCTCTGTCTTAAAAACAAAACAAAACAAACAAACAAACAAACAAAAAAAAAAACCCAAAACCCCAGCAGCATTAAATCTTCATATTTTAGCTTGAGAAGGCGACGGCACCTTACTTTCTGTCTGCCTGCAATTATTACTTTCTGGATATTCAGGATACATACTCAGCTTCAGCAATCTAATACTTGCTTGGCATTTGATTCCATAATTATTACAAAAAGCTGTGGCAAGGCAATGCCTTTGATTACTCTTGACACAGATCTAATTAAAAAACAACACAGAAACCACCAGCCACACTTACCTCCCAAGTCAAAACTCAGGCAAGTATAAAGATTGTAAGGCAAACTTTGCATTTAGCTTGACATAGTGACCATAAAGAAAAAGCGGAAATGTACCATCAGCTGATGTGAACCTTTTTCAAAAAAATAAATTATTCAATGCCACAGGCTGGCTGTATTTTTGTCAGACCTACATACTAGTGAAACCAACAGCTAATTTTTATCATTATACCTTGTAAAAGAAAACTCAATGCTTTTTTTTTTTTTTAAACCTAGGAATTCTTGATTTCGAAGTTCTATTATTAGATGAAGGGTAGTATCTAGAAGGCAAAGAGTTAAAGACATCGCTTTAAATGACAAAAGCTCACCACTTTACCCCACTTTCCCTCTGGAGTCTATCCATCCTTCCATTTTGAAAGATTTCAGCTTTCTAAACTACCTGCTCCTAATTTGTATTCCTAGGAAGAGACTTGGCTGGGTGTTTTGCATTTGTGTGCTAATGTTGATGAGCTTCCTGCTCTGCGGAAGCAGGGAGGAGGAAGCTATCAGGGCTAGCTGTGTGGGGGTGGGAGGAACTGTACAAGGTTCAGTGGGAGGCTCCTCTGGATGTTAACCTTGAATCCTCCCCGGGGAATCTCTCAAAGCCTTCCTGACTTTTTGAGAAATAGGACACCCTGTGAAAACCCCTGTGTATTTACACATTCAAACTAAATAGGTTAGCTAAAATTTAAATTTAAGGAACTTCTTTTGGTAGAGTGCTTGCCTTGCATGCAAAAGGAACTGGGTTCAATCCCCAGCGGCGCCAGGAAAAAGAAAATTAAGGAACGTCTTTAGTTACAATAATAATCACTTAAGAATAATAAGTACAGATTCTGCAATCTGCATTTGGGGTAAAATTGGGAGTTCATAACCCACTTCAATCTAATGTATGAAATATGATATGTCAAGAGCTTTGTAATGTTGTGAACAACCAATAAAAAATAAAATTAAATTAAAAAAAAAAGAATAAGTACAATACTTTCAAAGTATATGAAGGCAGATTCACTCTGTTTGAGGTCGGGATGGTGGGGAGAAAGAAAGAAGATGTTAAATATTTTACCAAAATAAAGGGAGAATGTATTTTTTTTTCCCTCCATGATTAATGGAATATGGGGAAACAGAAATGTTCACAGGAAATTATTTTATGGGGGTGGGGGTGGGGGGTGTTGGGGGCAGGGTACTGGGGTTGAACCCAGGGACATTTTACAACTGGGCTAATCCCTAGCCGTTTTTTCCTTTTAATTTCATTTATTTGTTTATCAACATTGAGCATTTTGACCCAAGAGTGCTTTATCACTGATTTACATCTCTGGTTCTTTTCAGTTTTCATTTCAAGACAGGGTCTCCCTAGGTTGCTGAGGCTAATCTCTAACTTTGATCTTCCTGCCTCTGCGGTGGCCTCTGGAGTTCCTGGGATCACAGGCATGTGCCACCCGACCTGGCCAGAAATTAATTCTATTTTATTTTATTGATTTTTTAAAAAATTAAACTACTGGGCTGGAGTTGTGGCTCATCGGTAGAGCGCTTGCCTAGCACGTGGGAGGCCCTGGGTTCAAACCTCAGCACCACATAAAAATAAATAAATAAAATACAGGAATTGTGTCCAACTACAACAAAAAAGTTTTTTTTTTTTTAATTTTAAAGTTAAACTACTTTGATTGGTCCTCTTAGAAGTGTAATTTACCCTATATACCTTGTCTGTTTGCAGAATGAAGTTTTTGTACCAGATTTTCTTGGTGATTTCCCCTTTTCCCATATTGTTGTTCTTTTTTTCCATGCTTTTGTGTGTGTGTGTGTGTGTGTGTGCATTGTCATTGTACATAATGGTGGGATTTTGCTGTGACATATTAGTATGTGCACACAATATAACAATATAATTTGGCCTTTTTGGCCACACAGCTCTTCCCTGCCTCTCTCTTCCTCCCACTACTGGCTCTTCTCTCTTCTATGGATCTCCCTTTGATTTTCATGAACCACACCCCCCCCCCCTACACATCTTTCTTTTCTTTTAGGAAAGTATTTAAATTAAAAAAAAATCTTTAAAAATCAAAATAAAATAAAATGAATTTTATCAGAAATCTTTGTAGGTTACAAATAATAATAATAATAATAATAATAATAATAATAATAATAATAACCCTGATTTAGTTCTATCCTGTTTTATTCTCTGAGAGTACAACCCAGTGAGGAAAAAATGCATAAAATACTTTTGATCTTCTTATTTTGTAAGGCAAAAATAGCAATGCATTGTCCATATTTATAACTAGTAAACATCAGTGCAAAGAAGGCAGCCCTATTATGAATAATTGTGTAGTCTAGCTCTAAATTAACAAGAAGGGGTGCCAACACCCTTTGGAAGAAGGCAGCTCTAGTTGTATTGACTAACCTGGGAAGTAGAGGAAAATTTTCATTTTTCTTCCAGATTTTCGCAGACTCCACCTTTTAATGAAGGTGTAGAACATCAATAGATTGTGAGAGGTTCTTGTGTGGTCCTTTTAGAAAATGAGAGTAAATGCTGTCATTCAGCATAAACTAAAATTAAGATCCAATCCCTTTGTTATGGTTTAGATGTGGTGTCCTCCAAAAGCTCAGTGTGAGACAATGCAAGAAGGTTTGAAGGGTTATAGCTTTGACCTAATCAGTGAATTGATCCCTGATGGGATTAACTGAGTGGTAATTGGAAGCAGGTAGAGTTTGGCTAGAGGAAGTGATTCCCTGGGGGCGTGGCTACAGGGTATATATTTTGTATCTGGAGATTGGATTCTCTCACCGCTTTCTGATTATCCTGTGAGCTGCTTCCCTCTGCTACACACTCTGCCATGAAGTTCATTCTCACCTTGAGCCCCAAAGAATGGGAGCCTGCTGTTTATGGACTGAGATCTCTGAAACCATGAGCCCCTGAATAAACTTTTTCTTCTCTACAATTGTGCTGGTCTGGTCTTTTAGTTGCAACAGGGAAAAAACTGACTCAAACACCCTTCTTGCCATCTGAGGGAGAATGTGAAAGAAATATGGGGAAGAAAAAGGGCATTCATTCAGGATATTACAAATTAGAGGACATAGTTCTGAAGTGAAAAGTTAGAAATCAGAGATCAGGTGGGGCACAGTGGCACACACCTGTAAACAAGTCAGGATGGCGCCTGGCAAAATGCCAGAGGGAATGGTTTGTGAAGTAACACCAGCGAGCCATTAAGTGTGGGGATTCCTTATTGGTTGACTGCTGTATCGGGTTTATGTTAATTAGATAAGCTATGTGAAATGTATAAATACCTCTGTTGTCCTACAATAAACGGCTTCCACTCCTGCTGTCTCACCGTACACAAGTTGTTCGTCACCCCCCCTCCCCCCATTATTTTGCTGCAGCCAGACTGCGGCACACACCTGTCATCCCAGCCACTTAGGAGACTGAGACAAGAGGTTTGCAAGTTCCATGCCAGCCTAGGCCTCTTAGTGAGGCCCTAAGCAACCTTAACAAGACACTGTCTCAAAATAAAAAATAAAATGAAAGGACTGGGGATATAACTCAGTGGTAAAGTGTCCCTGGGTTCAAATCCTGGCATCAATCATTCAACCAATAAAGTAAAAAATAAAAGAAATCCGAGATGAGCATTCAAACTATGTATCCATCTACTTGGGTCAGGGCACTTGACTAAACCTTGACTATGATTTGGCGTGTCCTTGAATTCTGTTGTTGTTCTTTTATTTGTAAAACTAGGATAATTCTAAGAAACAGAATGACAAAAAAGGTGGGGGGAAGGTAATGGTGGGGGTCGGTATGGGGGATTGAATCCAGAGGTGAGTTGCTTTTTTGTTTTATTTAGAGATAAGGTCTCACTAAGTTGCTTAGAGCCTCACTGAGTTGCTGAGGCTGGCTTTGAACTCAATATGCTAGTACCTTAACCTCCTGAGCTGCTGGAATTATAGGCCTACATCAACCACCGTGCCCAGCTGACAAAAATAACTTTAAAAATGCTTTCAGTAGCTTTAAAAAAGGATAATTACCTGCTGCTAATAGTATATATTGGTTGCTTTGCTTCCAATTCCTCTGCAATTTTGCTCACTTGGTATAGTAACTTATACTCTCCCAAACTGTGCCTATTTTAATCTTAAAATATATTTGATTGATTAATTTTGAAATACAAGTGAACTATATGTAACAAATACAGATTTATGAGAGTTGGAAACAAATAATTCTTCCATCTGAGGTCTCCTCTTAACTTGATAGAACACATGAAAGAGAAGTGTGTTTCTCATCTGATCACCCCGGTCTGTCCTGGGATTTGAACTTATGCAGTTCTGTGGAATTGATTTTTCCTGTTAGGCTGAGCCAAGGATCTAGCGTTTGTTCCTTTACTCCATTGAAAGAGCTTGAATACTGACCATTTTTACTCATTTGTTATTTATTCCATTATTCATTGAATTGATAATTGTGAACACATTTTGTGCCAAGATCTGCGCTGGGAAGATTTGTACCTTCACAGCTCTGATATCTATTGAATTAGGCATATTGGTAGTTCTATTGCAGAGTAATAAGCAAAAACTTAAAAACATGCACAAGAAACTATTGGAGTTTATCTGGGTGCAATGGTGCACACCTATAATCCCAGTAATATCCACTATTTGTGAGTCTGAGGCAGGAGGATCATGAATGCAAGGTCTGCCCTGGGCAACAGAGCAATATGGATCTCGAATGGGTATGTATATCAGTGTTAGAGTGCTTGCCTGGCATCTGAGAACACCTGGGTTCAATCTCCAACACTGGAAGCAAAAACCTATCTCAAAGGAGGAGAAGGAAGAGGAGAATCAGTGAAGTTTTCATAAAACATAAGGAAAGAACAGCAACAACAATAATCCCCAAACTCTGGAGATAACAGCGGGGATTTGACAAAGAACATTTTGAAACTAACAGCGTAAATATTCCTATATGGAAATTATAATCCTTGGGAATATATAGCTTCACCCCAAGGAAAAAAGACATTAAAAAAAAAAAAAAAACTAGGGCTGGGGATGTGGCTCAAGCGGTAGCGCGCTCACCTGGCATTCGTGCGGCCCGGGTTCGATCCTCAGCACCACATACAGACAAAGATGTTGTGTCCGCCGAGAACTAAAAAATAAATATTAAAAATTCTCTCTCAAAAAAATAAAAAAATAATAAAAAAACTATTTTCATTAAAAAAAAAATCATGAAATCATTAACTTTTATTTTTCCTTTTTCTTTTTCTTTTGTTGCCCTGGCTCTCTCCAGCTCCTTGATTCAAGCTATATCTTCCCACTTCAGCCTTCCTTGTGGCAAAGATTATAGGTGTCTGCCACTACACCAGGCTAGGCTCCCTCCCTCCCTTTCTTCCTTCCTTCTTTCTTTCCTTCCTTCCGATTGAATCCAGGAGTGCTCGACCACTGAGCTATATTCCCAGGTCTTTTTATTTCTTATTTGGAAGCAGGGTCTCGGTAAGTTGCTCAGGAGGGGCTCACCACATTGCTGAGGCTGTCTTTGAACTTCCAACCCTTCAGCCTCATCCTTCTGAGCCACTTGATTACAGGTGTGTGCCATTGTGCCTGGCTTTAGGCTTCATTTCAAAATGAATCTCTTAAAATTATACACATTTGTCTCTTTAAGTGCCTTGTTAAAGAAAAAAATTAAATTATTCTTTTCAAAGCATGGAAAGATAAACTTCATTTGGAACTATCTAGATAAGTATAGAGACCAGTGCAGTGCGAGAGGGCTTGAGCTCAACTGAAAATATAGCATGAGTTCTTGGAAATTTGTAGACCAGGAAGAGACAGGTGGGTCACTAGATGGAAAATTATTGATGTACCATCAAGGATAAGGGGGATCCTGGCTAACCTAACTTCACTGGATTCCTGCTGAAAATGAACTAGGTGATCAGACCTCACCTGTGAGATGGTAATTTTCCTAATTCAAAGAGATAATCTGTTTTGTATGTGTATATGTGTGTGTGTGTGTACAGATATATACACACACACACATATATATATATAAAACAAATATATTACTTTAAGTATATATACACATACAAATAAAGTTTTGTAAATATTTCTTTGCTTTTTTTTTTTTTTTTTTTTTTTAGTTCTCGGCAGACACAACATCTTTGTTGGTATGTGGTGCTGAGGATCGAACCCGGGCCGCACGCATGCCAGGCGAGCGCGCTACCGCTTGAGCCACATCCCCAGCCCTGTAAATATTTCTTTATAAACAGAAACAGCAAATATCTTTTGCAGAGCTAGAGATTGAATTTAGGGCCTTATGAATATTAGACAAATGCTCCACCACTGAGCTACATTCCATGTCCTCAGAAATAGTAAGCATTGACTCCTTTTTTGTGTGTGATTATACTATAGCTTGAACCGGCCAAAATCTAATGAGGCTAAAATATATTTCAGTCTTCATGCTGATGCAGGTTAACAGATTTCCTGTTCATGACTATATAAATCATGACTAGTATTAGTAGAAATTTTATAATATTAGAATTATTAAATTGTACATATACAAAACTAGATTTATTTGGTTTAGAATTATATATGTGTTTTGAATGTAGATTGTAGATTTTGATACATTGGAGATGAAAGTTAACCAATCTCTATTACTCTTTTTATTTATTTATTTTTTTCATACTGGGGATTTAACCCAGGGGTGCTTTACCAATGAGTGACATCCTCAGCCCTTTAATTTTTTTAAATTTTGAGACAGGCTCTCACTAAGTAGCTAAATTGCTGAGACTAGCCTTGAGCTTGCAACCCTCCTGCCTCACCCTCCAAATCGCTGGGATTATAAACGTATGCTGAGGTACTCCGCTATTTATTATTTGTTGTGTATTCCTGTCAAAGCAAAAATATGACATATGCCTTATTGTACCTTCACACCTTTGGGATGATCTCATATGCTCTAATGTGTGAAGTGAGAGGAACAATGGAAGGCAAAAAACCCAAACCAAACCAAAACAAAAAAACCCTCTTTTTTTTTTTTTTTTTCTTGTGGTACTAGAGATTACCCAGGGCCTTGAGCATGCTAGGCAAGTGCTCAACTACTAAGCTACATCCTCACACTTCTTAAAAATTTTATTTTATCTTGAGACAGACTCTAAGTTGCCCAAGCTGACCTCCAATTTATGATTCTTCTGCCTCAGCCTCCCAAGTAACTGGAATTACAGGTGTGCATCACCATGCTCAGAGAGACTATTTTATAACCATAGAAGGCTGCAATGTTTCAGAGAATGGAAAGGAAGTGGCTTTGAAATTATAGTGACTCATGTGCTTCCTTCATAAGGAATACGAGGGTGCTTGTCCTTCATAGAAGCGTGTGTTGGAGCCTAAAATGGGGTGTGTATTCACACATAAAAATGATAATTTGGTTATGAAGCCTCCATTATTTGTTTTGCACTGTTGCAAAGATTCAAAGTAGTTTCATTTCATAGCTCCTGCTGTCTGCCCGTATAGTCAGCTCTCCAGTCATTCACTAAGAGCCTTTATTAAGAACCTGTTTTGTTTCAGACACTAGGGAGACAAAAGATAAACTCATCATGGTCCTTGAAACCTCTAAATTAGTTGAGAACACAAAGTAACCTAAATGAATTAGCTAATCTGATGGCGATATTGGTGACTGACTTAGAAGTGGTGCTTCTCTATAGGTAAGAACAGAGCACATAAGAGAACCTTCTTTAAGTATTTGGTAGTGATGGGCTATCAAATCAGATATGTTATAGTTTAAATGTGTTCTTCAGAGTTCATGGGAAACTTAATCCCAATGCAGGTGGTTAGTTCAGTAGGACTCTGCCCTGGTGAGTGGATTAACATAGTTATTGCAGGAATGGGTTCATTATTGAGAGAGTGAGCCCATTATAAAATTGAGTTCTGCTCCTCTTCTTTGCTTTTTTACTCTCATCCTTCTGCCTTCCACTATAGGATGACACAGCATAAAGGCTCTTGCAAGATGCCAGATGCTTGATCTTGGATGTCCAAGGTCCAGAACTGTTTGAAATGAACCTGTGTTCTTTATAAATTATCCAGGCTGTGGTATTCTGTTACAGCAGCAAGATACTCTCAGATAGTCCAGGATACAAATAAATAAACCACTGAGCTCCCTCCCTGGGCCCACATCATATTTCATGTAGCTAAAAAGAAAAAGATCTGGGGACTCTGTTGGCAAGTTACCTAGGCTCAAATTCCAACTCCAGCTGGGTGAGCTTGGGTGAATCCTATAGCTTCTCTGATCTGCCCTAACTTCTCTGTGAAAGGGCTATAATAGTAATAAATGCTTAAAGGGGATGTTTTAAAGTTTAAATAAAAAAGAACTTCATATAGTCTCTGGCTGTTAGGAAATTTTATTACTATTTATTAGAGGTCATTTTTTCCTTGCTCATTTTTATAGACTAAAATGAAGGGCTTAATTAGTTCATATGTAAATGACTACAGACTAAAATGCATATACAGATGGATTTTTTAATACTGAAAGATGAAGCAGTTTAAGTTCTTCAACTATTTAATAAAAACTATCTTTCAACTTCAATTTTGAATTTAAGACACATTCTGGTTCATGGTCATCAGAAGAATAATATAATTTAAACATATTATGTTTTTAATATATACTAATGTACTGTTATGGTTTAGATATGATGTGCCACCCTCCCTTCCCCCCCCGCCCCGCCCCCACCCCCAAAGCTCCAGTTAATTCAGGAGTATTCAAAAGGTGAGAAATAATCTGCCCATCCTAGTTTGAATGGACTGACTGGGTGATGATTGTGGGTAGGTAGGGCGTGGCTGGAGGGTCACTGGGGGTGTGCCCTGGGTGTGCATCTTCCCTGTGGCCAGCTACACCCTTTCTCTCTCTGTTTCCTGACCCCAACATGAGCTGAGCAGCTTTCCACTATTGGGCCCATCCCCCATGAAATGCTACCTGACCTTGGGCCTAGAGCAGTGGAATCAGCTGTCTGCACTGTGATTCTCTGAAACTGGGAACCCCAAATAAAATTTCCTTCCTCTAAGTTGTTCTTGGTGGGTGTTTTGGTCACAACAACACACACACACACACACACACACAAAATGTGACTAAAACGTGCTCCTAAACTAACAGTGTTGGACACCACCAAGTTCTAGTTGTGGAAGTGCCCAAGGTAAGTAAACATTTTTACAGAAATATTCGAATATGGATGTCACAGTGACAAACTATGTCACCAGATAACAAAAGATGACAAAATAATAAGGCTGCAGTTGTGATCGAATATTCAGCATAGTGAAGGGGAGAAAAGGAGATGCAATAGTTGTTCATTGTTGTCATGACAAATTCACAGAGTTAGTGGCTAAAACAATAGCCATTTCTTAACTCACAGTTCTATGCAGCAGAAGTCTGGGTGGGCTCATGTGGGATGTGTGCTCAGGGTCTCACATGGCGGAATCAATATCAAAATCTTCCATCTTTCAGTATGAAAACTCCATTCTCCATGAGTCTTATTTTATTTATTTATTATGTATGTATGTTGGTGGTGGTATGGGGATTGGACCTTGGGCCTTTTGCATGCTAGGCAAGTGCTCTACCACTAAGCTATGCCTCTAACTTCTACGTGCATTTTAGTTCGTAATCAAGTCTATTTTCTGGGCTGTGTTCTTATCTGAGGGGAGAACCCCCTTCCAAGCTCCTGTAGGTTGTTGGTTGCCTCTTCTTCCTTACCATTGCAGAACTGAGTCCTCAGCAAGTTTCCTTGTTGCCTGTTGTCTAAGGATCACACTTTACTCCTTGAAGTCACACACATTTCTTCTCATGTAGCATCTTTCATTTTCAAAATAGGAGCCGTGGGTCAAATCCTTTGTACATTTTGAATCTCTTCTCATTCTCCTCCTCTTTCTCCTCCTCCTCCTCCCCCTCTTCCTCCTCTTTCTTCCTCCTTCCTCCTCCTCCTCCCCCTCCTCCTTCTTCTCCTCCTCCTCCCCCTCCTCCTTCCTCTCTTCCTCCTCCTCTCCCTCCTTCTCCCCCTCTTCCTCCTCTTCTTCCTCCTCCTCCCTGCCTCCCCCCTCTTTTCCTTCTCTTCACCTTCCTCCCCCTCTTCCTCCTCTTCTTCCTCCTCCTCCCCCCTCCTCCTCCCCCTCTTCCTTCTCCTCCTCCCTCCTCCTCCCCCTCTTTCTCCTCCTCCACTTTCTCCCCCTCTTCCTCCTCTTCTTCCTCCTCTCTTCCTCCCTCCTCCTCTCCCCCTCCTCCTCCTCACTAAATTGAACCCAGGAGCACTTAACCATGCCATATCCCCAACCACAACCTGTTTTTTTTTTGTTGTTGTTTATTTTTTTCGGTGCCAGGGATTGAACTCAGGGACACTCCACCACTGAGCCCCAGCCCCAGCCCCATTTTTGTATTTTATTTAGAGACAGGGTCTCACTGAGTTGATCAGCGCCTCGCCATTGCTGAGACTAACTGTGAACTTGCGATTCTCCTGTCTCAGCCTCTCCAGCCACTGGGATTACAGGCATGTGCCACTGTGCCTGGCTCCAACCCATTTTTATTTTTTTATTTTGAGACAGGATCTTGATGAGGCTGGCTTTTTCTTTTTTCCCCCAAACTTTAATTTTCTTTTGAATGAATAGCTACATATGGTAATGCTGGACCCTACAGTATATTTTTGTTTATAAGAAACAAACAAATGGTTTTCAGAGGAGATTGTACAATTTTCCTTCCCAACAGGAATATATGAGAGTTAAAGTTACTTCTCACCCTAACCAACACTTAGTGTGGTTGGTTTTTATAATCATACTCAATTTAGTTGGTTTATAAAACATCTAATTATGAGTGTTTTTCACTTTTTTTTGGTAGTCAGTTATATATGGCAGTAGAATGCATTTTTACACACTGTACACAAATGGAGGACAACTTCTCATTCCTCTGGTTGTGCATGGTGCTGAGTCACACCAGTTGTGTGATCATACATGTATATGAGTTAATAATGTCCGTCTCATTCTACCCTCTTTTCATCCCCGCTGGCCCACTCCTTCCCTCACTCCCTCTGCACAATCCAAAGTTCCCTCATTCTTCCCTATCTCCCCTCCCCCACCCCCACTAGGGATCAGCATCTACTTATCAGAGAAAACATTTGATCTTTGTTTTTTGGGGACTGGCTATTTCACTTAGCATGATATTCTCTAGTTCCATCCATTTACCTTCTAATGCCACAATTTCATTCTTTAAGGCTGAGTAATATTTCATTGTATATATGTACCATATTTTCTATATCCATTCATCTGGTGAAGGGCACCTACGTTGGTTCCATAGTTTAGCTATTGTGAATTGAGCTGCTATAGACATTGATGTGGCTGTGTCACTGTAAATTGCTGATTTTAAGTCCTTCTGGTATAAACAGAGGAGTGGAAAAGCTGGGTCAAATGGTGGTTCCATTTCAAGTTTCCTGAGGAATCTCCATACAGCTTTCCAGTGAGGTTGCACCAATTTGCAGTCCACCAGCAATGTATGAGTGTGCCTTTCCGCCCACATCCTTGCCAACACTTATTGTTGTTTGTATTCTTGATAATTGCCATTCTGACTGGAGTGGGATGAAATCTTAGTTTTGATTTGCATTTCTCTAATTACTAGAAATGATGATCATGTATTTGTTGATTGATTGTATTTCTTCTATGAAATGTCTATTCAGTTCCATTTATTGACTGGGTTATTTTTATCTATCTATTTATTGATTTATTTTGGTGTAATTTTTTTTTTGAGTTCTTTATAAATCCTGGAGATAGTACTTTATCTGAGGAGCATGTGGTAGATTTTCTCCCATTCTGTAGGCTCTCTCTTTTCACATTATTGTTTGTTTCCTTTGCTGAGAAGAAGCTTTTTAGTATGAATCCATCCCATTTATTGATTCTTAATTTTACTTGCGCTTTAGGAATCTTGTTAAGGAAGTCAGATCCTAGGCTGACATGGTGAAGATTTGGGCCTGTAGGCACAGGGTCTCTGTTCTCATACCTACCTTTGATCCACTTTGAGAGGCTGGCTTTTTTGAACTTGTGATCCTCCTGCCTTGGCCTCCTGAGCCTCTGCACCCCTTTTGAATCTCCCTTTTGCCACATTTGGATAAAGTTCTTTGCTTTTTTTTTTTTTTTTAAACTGGGGATTGAACCCAGAGGTACTTTACCACTCAGCTACCACCCCAGTCTATATCCTTATCTCTGTATCTATTTTTGTTGTTGTTAGTGTTGTTACTTTGTTTTGTTTTGTTTTTGAAACAGGAACTTGCTAAATTGTCCAGGTTGGCCTCCAATTTGAGATACTCTTGCTTTGCCCAGGAAGTAGCTGGGATTACAGACATGTACCACCATCCCCAGCTAGTTCTTTGCTTTTTAGGATCTTGTGTGATTAGGTCAGACCCATTAAGATAATCTACCCTTTTTAAAATTAGTTCTGCCATGTGATATAACTCAGAAGTGACATGTCATTATGTTCGTAGTTTCTAAGGACTAGATTGCAGATATCTTGGGAACCATCCCACAGAAGAGTTCTAGTTGGCACAATTTGTTCTACATATGTTTCACATACAATGGTTAAAAAAAAATAATGCATTATTCTGTTAGGCAATATTCAATTTTTGACCACCAGTTTAAAGATATATTTCTTTGAGAAGTTGGCAGCTTAGGTGTTATACAAATTAAGAGTTGAGTGGAAAACATTGAAACAAATATGAAAGAATCATCCTTAATGTCCTTATGTATAAATGCAAGGTAATTTTAGAGAGATTTGAAATTTTACATTTTATACAAACGTGTACATGTTTTTACTGACAATGCAAAATTAGATCATTTTAATTATATACATAATGTCTTTCACATCTTTTCTGGTTCCTCCTCTTCCCTGCCACCAGGTCAAATTATTTTATCTCCTCTATGCATATGTCAAAGTCAGTGGGGGGAGAGAAGGATGACTTACAGGAAGAGCATTTTAAAATACTTCTCCAGTGAATATCATCACAGTTCATACCAATTATAACTTTATGTCACAATGAAATAGCTAGATTAAAAAAAATTATTTATTTGTTCTAATTAGTTATACATGTCGAATTCATAGTACACAAATGGAGCACAATTTTTCACTTCTTTGGTGGAACACAAGGTAGAGTCACACCACTTGTGTCTTTATACATGTACATCGGGTAAGGATGACCATCTCATTCCACCATCTTTCCTACCCCCATGGCCCCTTCTTTCCCTTTGCCCTATCTAAATCTCCTCTATTTCTCCGATACCCCCAACCCCAATATGGGTCAGCATCCACATATCAGAGAAAACATTCAGCCTTTGGTTTTTTGGGGATTGGCTTACTTCATTTGAAATAGCTAGATTTTTAAGGAAGTTTTGAAACGTGAGAGAATTATAGATTAGAAACTGGAGAAAGCTACAACTACATGGGTCAGTTTAAAACACACAGAGCAACATAAACGGTGGCCCTTAATAAAAACAATAACCTGCATGTTTGTGCACTTTCACACCCCGCCCCCCCAGGAGTGCCTGTATCTGGCCCTCCTCCCCCTGGTGCTATAGCTCAGAGGCTTGGCTTAGGTGGGGTTGGAAATGCCCTAGAATGGCTCTTTGTTGATTTTCCCTCATGCTAGAGCCTAGTGCTGCTGTGAAGCAAAGTGCTATTGAATTTGGTCACTCAGGCAGAACACTCAATGGGAAGGAAGGAAGCGGCCATTCTTTCTGGACCTATTGTCTGACCACCCGGCTTAAGCAATCAAACAGCTCTGTGGCCAGAGCTGGATTCCTACAGGCCTGTCTGTTTTTATTTTATTATTATTATTATTCTTATTTTTTATTTGTTCCTTCTGGTAGGCATTGGGGAAGGGGGTAGGGATGGATGGAAGCTGACTATAGGATTTTTACTTGTTTTTGATTCAGTCTGGTGGCATCTTTTCAAGGCTCCTTCTCAGGTACCCATTTTTAACAGCAAAGGAAAATCAGTATGGGTGAGAATGTACTCATTTTAAAAGTAGAGTAAGAGGAGCTATATATTAGCTTTCTCTATGGATGTATTGTGAAGTAAACATTTTGCATCACTAACAGAATTCTAGATAAGTCAGGGTTTTTTTTTTTTTTTTTTTTTTTTTTTTTTTTTTGTTGTTTGTTTTGTGGTGCTAGGGATTGAACTCAGGGCTATACATGTGAGGCCAGCACTCTACCAACTGAGCCATATCCTCAGCCAAAATTTTTATTTTTGGGGGTACTGGGGATTGAACTCGGGGGCACTCGACCACTGAGCCACATCCCTAGCTCTATTTTGTATTTTATTTAGAGATGGTGTCTCACTGAGTTGCTTAGTATCTTGCTTTTGCTGAGGCTGGCTTTGAACTTGTGATGCTCCTATCTCAGCTTTCCAAGATGCTGGGGTTACAGGTATGTGTCACTGCGCCCAGCTTATTAGTCAGCATTTCTGAGTGACAGCATTTGCTGCAAGTCATTTACCTCTCTGCACCTCAGTTTTGTTTTTCTTTTTTCTTTTTGAACTAATGGAATAAGGCCATTACCTTGTTTTGCAAGATTAGGATACTCATCAAATATGCACAGAAGTTATTTAGAAAAATATTTCATTATCCTATTAAAGATATTGGCATTCTGCTGAGAAAAAAAATGCTGCCAATTAAAATGACTAGCTAGGGTAAGAAAATATAATAAAAATAGTAAAGTTTGACATTTTTTTTATGTTAGTTTTTATCCTGAGGATTGAACTAGGAATGCTCTACAGTGAGACCATTCTTCACCCCCTGCTCTGTTTACTTTTTATTTTAAAAAAGGATCTCATTAAGTTTCTGAGGCTGTTCGTGAACTTGAGATCCTCCTGCCTCAGTTTCCTGAGTCACTGGGATTACAGGCATGTGCCACCATGTCCAGGTTACATTTTGTCATTGACATATCTATTTCTCAGCTGTTGAAAGATACCTTTGAAGTATTAAGTTTCTTCAGAAAACTTAACTTTGGGTCATTGCCATCACAAGGCAGTTGGCATAAATCTTTTGTTGGCAGTAAATACTAGTAAGGTGTGACAAACCTTTTTCTAAGAACGCTTCTTAATTTCAAAATTTAGTTTGAGAACACATTTATCAAAAGACTAAAATGTCACATGATTATTTTATATATGAATTCTAGAGGAAATTAAATTTAAAAATAAAAATTTGAAGAATAATTATAGTTAAATTTTATAGGAGAAATAATGTCTTCATTAAAATAAACTTTAAGTTCTTTTTTTTTTTCTGACAAGAGTTCTAAGTAATTCAAATGACTACAGTTATATCTTTTTTTAAATTTTAGTTTTACATGACAGTAGAATGTATTTTGGCATATTATGCATTAATGGAGTGTAACTTACTCTAATTCGGATCATATTCTTGTGGTTGTACATGATGCAAAGTTACCATGGTTGTGTATTCGAACATACAGTTAGAAAAGTTATGTCCCATTAATTCTGCTGTCCTTCCTATTCCCTTACCCACTCCCTTCTTTTCATTTCCCTTTGTCTAATCCAATGGACTTCTATGCTTCCTCTCCCCACTCTCCCTTGTTGTTGGTTAGCATCTCCTTTGTTAGAAAGAACATTTGGCCCACCTTTAATCCCAGCGCCTTGGGAGGCTAAGACAGGAAGATCGTGAGTTCAAAGTCAGCCTCAGCAACTGTGAGGTGCTAAGCAACTCTGTGAAACTCTGTCTCTAAATAAAATACAAAATAGGGCTGGAGATGTGGCTCAGTGGTCAAGTGCCCGAGTTCAATACCCAGTACCAAAAAAAGAACAGTTGGCCTTTATTTTTTGGGATTGGCTTTTTTCACTTAGCATCATATTCTCCAGTTCCACCCATTTACCTACAAATTTTATTTTTCTTTATGAGTGAGTAATATTCTAGTGTGTGTGTGTGTGTGTGTGTGTGTGTGTGTGTGTGTGACATTTTCTTTATCAATTCATGTATTGAAGGATACCTAGGCTGGTTCCATAGCTTGGCTATTTGAATTGGGCTGCTATAAACATTGATGTACATCCCTTGGACATATATTGAGGAGTGGTAAAACTGGTTCAAATGATGGTTCCATTCCAAGTTTATTATGGAATCTCCATACTGCTTTCCATAGTGTTTGCACCAATTTGCAGTCCCACCAGCAATGTATGAAAGTAACCTTTTCCCCATATTCTCACCAATATTTATTGTTACTTGTATTCTTTATAATTGCCATTCTAACTGGAGTGAGATAGAATTTCAGTGTAGTTTTAATTTGCATTTTTCTAATTGCTAGAGAAGTTGAACATTTTTTCATGTATTCTTTTAATCATTTGTATTTCTTCTGTGAAGTGTCTATTCAGTTCCTTTGCCCATTTATTGACTGGGGTTATGTGTTTTTTTGGTGTTAAGTCTTTTTGAGTTCTTTGTACATCCTGGAGATTAATGCTTTATCTGAGGTTCAGGTGGTGAAGATTTTCTCCTATTCTGAAGGCTCTCTGTTCACATACTTGATTGCTTGCTTTGCAGTGAAGAAGCTTTTTAGTTTGATACCATCCTATTTATTGATTCTGATTGTACTTGCACTTGAGGAGTCTTGCTATAAGTTTCAGAAGGCATGAGGAGTTACCTTGGGTTATTTGGGGACTTTCTGATGATCTTTGAAAATTTTACGTCATAATCTTTAAAAAGTAATAACTTTCAATATTAAGGAGTAGGGAATGATAGCAGTTTTCAAAGGAGAGATGATTGATCACTAAGGCTCCTGAGGTCCTCAAGAGAACACTGTTAAGGAAATATTTTCACTTGGTTTGAGTGGATTTTTCCTTTCTAGTGACCTGATATCAGTGAAGCCTGTGGTTAGTTTACAAATTCAGATTCCTAGGGTCCAGAGCAGGCTCAGATGGGCATACTTAGATATTATCTGCTGATCTCGGAACTTCCTGCATTTACTCTTGTATTTATTAATTTCTTTATTGACAACTTTCTTGGTTTTACTTAAGTACAAATAAAACATGTACATGAACCTTCTATTCATTTTCTTCACTGTGAAGCCTGGCATCACAGTGGCTTGGTGACTCTGATGGCCAGACGGGATGCTTTTACCATGAAGGCATTGTAATTCTTGGATCTTGGAAGAAACATTCGGAGCAATCTTAGCACAGTAAGATTGATTTTTTTTTTTTTCTTTGAGATTGTACTCAGGATGTTCAGATATGTTCAACCACTAAGCTACATCCCAGACGCTCATCACAGTGAAGTTTGTTGCTAAGTGAACACTTCTAGGTCCTTGTCATGGACCAAGAATTCTGGAAGTCACTTGGCAGCTTTGCTTTCTAGTTGCCCTATAACCAATGTTGGGCATCAAGATCTGGACCTTGAATCTTCCTTACACCCCATCCATACCTCTGGGTTCATTCCTAACACTTGGTTTTGGTGTATTCATCTGACTGGTGTTGGATGAGCTTCTTGGTCCTCTTTTTGACTGTCTTTGGCTACACCTAGGTCTGAGGGTAGCCATGATGCTAAATGGGAGATGGCTGCCACTTCTGTAGGCTGAAGAAGGGAGCTCTCCTTCTGAAATTGGATAATGATACTAGACACTTGTTGATTATGCCCACGGGTCATCTCATTAGTAAACTACTGGTAATCTCCCCAAGTAGAAGTAAAAAGCAGTTCTTCCTTTGGAAAAGACTGAGGATTTTGAGAGTAGACTGGAGACTCTCATCTAGTCCCTTTATGGTTCCCCAGAATTTAAAGCCAGAGTTGCCAGGAAGAGGATAGGGGGAGGTCTCTGAAATGCTGAGAGCTTTTAGTTATGCCTCCAGTTAGTTTTAGACAGTCCCTTGTGTGGTGATTTGCAAAGGAGCTTGGAGAGCATACAACCCTTGAAAAACCATTTAGCCAGGTAACCCAGTGTCACAACTTTGCCATTATGAAAATTATTCCTTTAGATTAAATAATTTCTTTGGGTTAAAGTCACTTTTAAAATTTGAATTAATTTTTAGTCTTTTTTTTCCGGGTGATGAGTCAATCTGAAAACACCTGAGCCTGCAGGGTCATGAAAACATGCTGAAAAGGAGCAAGAGTTGCAAGAAAGGAGAAGCACTAAACAGAAGATATTTCTCTGTACTTTTTTGTTTTTCTTTTTTCAGTACTTGGATTGAACCCAGGAGAGGTGTACCACTAAGCTACACCCCTAGCTCTTTAATTTTTCACTGTGATAAAGGGTCTTGCTTAGTTGCCCAGGTTGGCGTCCAATTCTGTAATCCTCCTGCATCAGTCTCCTGAGTAGCTGAGATTATAGGGATGCAGTGCCATGCCAATGATCTCTTTCTTTATATTTTTTCCTTTTTATTTTTGGTTGATAGCTTCTTATAAGTTTTACACCCTGAAGTTTGAGGTGACAAAAATAGAAAGGAAAGATTAGTTGAGAATGTAGAAAGCTCAGATCTGGATCCTGCGTTTCTGCCAAATAAGTGACCTAAGTCCAGCAATTCAAATTCTCAATGTAATTTCTTTCTCAGTTAAATGAGACCTTTGGAACCCATGTTCTTATGTTGCTGAAACATCTAAAACTCTCTGGTCCTTGGGTTGTAGACTTAGGGACCAATGACATATATTGTTCAAAGCCATGACCTATTTATCCAGTTCCTTCTGTGACAGAGAAGAAAAATAAATGGGTACTTCCCCCCCCCCCCCGCCCAATGTACAGGATTCTAATAGGAAGAGTTGAAGGATATCGTCCCTAAAAATTTGCTCCCAGAGAGGAACAGAGCATCTCTATATACTAGTACCATGTTTTGCTATTGTAAGAAGACTGGTTGGACCCTGAGCTAATACACTAATTTCCTTTGGGTAAAACTGTTTTACACCTGAAATCCTCATGTTTGAAGAACAGCATGAAATCCCAATCGAATCTTCAACTAACCAAATCTCTTCTCCAAAGATTCAGACCAAGACTTTAAAGGGGCCTTATCTACAGTATCTAGTTAAGCAACATTTCTTGTTCATCCAATATAAATGAACTTTCCCTGAAATTTACAAAGCCAGGCATACACTTAAAAATAAGGTTAGAGGAGCTGAGGCTGTAGATCAGTGGTAAAGTGCTTGACTCATATGTGTGAGGCACTGGGTTCAATCCTCAGCACCACATAGTACATTTCACTTTAACTTTAGCTTTGCCTAATGTTCCCATAGTCATATACCCATTGTTGTAAAATATTTTATGTTGGATAACATATGTGCTCTAATATAATAACTAATCAATTAAAATTAAAGTGAGTCTTAAAAATTGTCTTGATAAAAATGGGACCCCATTAGGCCCCAGTTACGATAGTTAATATGGCCCAAGGCAAGTCAAAGAAAGCATCAAGTATTAAAATCTATCTTTTAAAATTTAATTAATTTAATGAATGCCAGGCTAAGAGTCACGTGGCTATAATCCCAGCTACTTGGGAGGCTGAGGCAGGAGGATAGAAAGAGGACAGCTTCAACAACTTAGGGTCTCACTGAGTTGCTTAGGGTCTTGCTATCTCAAAATAAAAAAATAGAGCTGGGTCTATAGCTCAGTGACAGAGAGCTGCTGGTTTTGATTCCCAGTACCAAATAAATAAATAAATAATAAAAGTGCTTGTTCCTATTGCTTCTCCACTTAATACTAGATTTTTTCCTATTGTTAAATCTAAGAAATTTAAAGAGCACCTTTGATGGATTAGTACCTTAACCCCTTGGTCACGGTTCCTAAAATCTAATTTTAAAATGATTGATTATATTCAATCAATGACTAGTAAATATTTTGCTCTTATAAATTTGACTAACATTCTGTTCAGAGCCTATTTCAATAGTGTCTTACCTGCAGTTTGTGTCCCCCTCGGTAGGACATGATACTCCTCTCTAGGCTACTTGTGGGGGAACTTAACAGCTTTGTCATTACAGGGAATCTTTGCAAACAAGATCTTAATAACAACTTCATTTCCCAGGAGCATAGACACAACATTAGATTGAAGACATTCTCCTTCCAGAAGATTCAAAAAAGATATGTATTAAAGACATTTATTTATGTCCAATATCTCTTAGTACTTTTGGGTTATGGTGGCAACATTTTTCTCATTTTTAAATTTTACTCCCCCCTGCCAAAAAAAAAAAAAAGTCCCCTCTTGCCTTACTATACAGGCAAACTTTTGTAATGCTTTCTGGACTATCTGGACCATTCATGGTGGCCAATAGTTACCCCAGGACTTTCCAGTGCAAGATGTCACCTCTCTTGGACTTGTGTTATACAACATCAAAACAAGAGATGACTGGCTTTGTACTGGGTTTTCTTGGAAATAGAGACTTTCATAGACCCTGAACCTGTAACTCCCTCATACCAAGCTGTCCATTATGCTTGGATCATGGAAATGGCATCTTACAAGCTTGGCATAGCTACTGAAGGCTCCCTAAGACATGGTGGAGCCAAACATGGGCTCTCTGTATATTCCAGCTGCAGGAATAGGTAGCTTCCTCTGTCCTTAGAACTTTGCCAGTTGCTAGGGTACTGGAGGAAGTCAACCGTCTTCCATGCCCCTGGGCCACCTGGAAAGCACTTTGGAGTTAATATATACTAGTAATGGAAATTAACAGACTATGTGGATGGCATTTGTTATGGTTTGGATGTGAAGTGTCCCCCAAAAGCGCACACATGAGACAATGCGAGAGGGTTCAGACGGGAAATGATCAGATTGTGAAAGCCTTTACCCAATCAGTGAATTAATCCTCTGATGGGATTCACTGAGTGGTAACTGGAGGCAGGTAGGAGAAGGTGGGCATTAGGGGTGTGGCTTTGGGGTATATATTTGTATTTGGCAATTGGAAATTTCTCTCTCTACTTTCTGATCATCATGTGATCATCATCATCCTCCCGCCACACACTTCTGCTATGATGAATTGAATTGAATTGCCTCATCTAGAGCCCTGAGGAATGCAGCCAGCCTTCTATAGATTGAGACCTCTGAAACTATGAGCCCTCTAATAAATTTACCTCGTCTAAAATTTTCTGCTCAGATCTTTTAGTCATAGCAGAAAACTGACTAAGACAGCATTGGTAACCATCCTATATCATCGAGCTTACTGGAATGTTGCTGTTTTCCACCCCTAAAACAGGACAGGTCTCAAGATACAACACATGTGGCCAAACTTTAGGCAATTGTCTTTGTATTACATGCCTCCAAATACAAATGGTCTCACTTCAGGCTATTATCTAAAAATTGTCCCTTTCAAGATAAGGCAAAATCTAAGAATTTCTTGCCTTTTAGATAACCAACTGGATCATGGATCATGGAAACGGCATCCTACAAGCTTGGCACAGCTACACAAACTCTTTGAAAGACAAGTTTTGCCAAAACTCGCCCAAGAACAAATAGAAAATCTGATTTGTCTATATGTATTAAAGAAATTGAATCGATGATTAATAAACTTCTAGACTAGAAAACACCAGGCCTACATAGGTTCCCTGATAAATTCTTCCAAACATTTAAGGAAGATATAATATTAGTTCTCTGTAGTCTATTTTAGAAGACAGAATAAAATGGGAAGTATTCCCTTTGTTTCTATGAGGCCAATCTTTCCCTAACATAAAAACCACCAATGACTTTATTAGAAAACAAAAAAACAAAACAAAACAAAACCACACTTTGGGGGAGGGGTGGCATACATTTGAAATCTTAGCACCTCAGGAAGCTGAGGCAGGAAGACTTCAAGTTCCAGGGCAGCCTAAGCAATTTAGGTCTGGGGAGTTAGATCAGTGGTGGAGGTGGGAGGGAAAGGGAGAGAGAAGGGAAATTGCATGGAAATGAAGGGAGACCCTCATTGTTATACAAAATTACATATAAGAGGTTATGAGGGGAATGGGATAACAAACATGGAGGGAAATGAATTACAGTAGATGGGGTAGAGAGAGAAGATGGGAGGGGAGGGGAGGGGGGATAGTAGAGGATAGGAAAGGTAGCAGAATACAACAGTCACTAATATGGCAGTATGTAAAAATGTGGATGTGTAACCGACATGATTCTGCAATCTGTATTTGGGGTAAAAATGGGAGTTCATAACCCACTTGATTCTAATGTATGAAATATGATATGTCAAGAGCTTTGTAATGTTGTGAACAACCAATAAAAAAAAAAAGATCAGTGGTGGAGCACTTCTGGGTTCAATCTCCAGCACCCCCAAACAAGACAGAAAGAAAATAAATGTATAAACAACCATGGTTAAAAAAAAATCTCAAATCAGCAAGAATCATCTTAACATAGGTATAATTGGAATAGCAGAAGTTGAAAGATAGGAGCAGAGAATAGAAAGAACCTTTTGAAAAATAATGCCTGCTTTTTTTTTTTTTTTTTTTTTTCAAATTTGGTAAAGAACTGTAAGCCGGGGCTGGGGATGTGGCTCAAGCGGTAGCACGCTCGCCTGGCATGCGTGCGGCCCGGGTTCGATCCTCAGCACCACATACAAACAAAGATGTTGTGTCTGCCGATAACTAAAAAATAAATATTAAAAATTCTCTCTCTCTCTCTCTCCCCCTCCTCTCTCACTCTCTTAAAAAAAAAAAAAAAAAAAAAAAAAAAGAACTGTAAGCCCACAGATCCAAGAATCTCACAAAACTCTGCAGAGGATAAGTACAAACAAAACCAAACTGAATCTAATCATAATTGAATTTCTAAAAATCAATGACAGGAGGAAAAAAATCTCAAATCAGCAAGAGGAAAAATAAATTATTTACAGAGGAACAAAGATGAAAAATGACAGTAGCAAGTCAGGCAAGCCAGAAAAAACAGAAAGACATCTTTAAGGTGATAGAAACTAAACCTGTCCATGTGGACTCCTGTGTTTAATGAAATATTTTTCCAAATGAAGGCAAAATAAAGACTTTCAGATGAAGGAAAACAGAGAATCTATTGCTTAGAGATCCCAACTCTGAAATTGTTGAGGAAAGTTCTAGTTCTTTCCACATACCTACTGTACCTTCTGGTCATTAAGACCACAGCAGTAAACAAGAGAGACCCCTAAACTTTCTGGTTTTCCACACTTTGAATAATTTGGGCACAGAATTTGAGTCAGACAACTAACAAGAAGGATGACACTTGAAGCTTTGATGTTTACTTGAAGTAGACAGTAAATTGATAATGGCTTTCCTACTGGATTCAAAGAAGTAACTCACTTTTAAGAATTCTCTTCCAAAAGTGATCAGAAGTCCAGGCATATTTGGAAAAGAAGGTAAAGGGAAAAGGGACAAAGAATTCTTCCCTTCTATATTCCTTCCTTAGGGTAGTTGATAATTAGCATATTATTTGAAATTGGATGCGTGATTTAATAGCATCAAAATTTTTTAAAAAAGTATTTTGATACCAAACAAACATGCTATTTTCCTCCTTTGTAATTATAACAAGTTTCAAATTTCATTAAAATTAACATGGATAATATACTATCATTCCCTTTTACAAATGACTAAATAGTTTTATTTTAAAATTAAATTTTTTACCCAGCTGACCACTGCAAGTTCTTTCAATGTGTACAGCTGCATCATATTCATACTTTATTAGCCATTATCGTGAGTTGAGTACTAAATTCTAGAGGACATCTCCAAGAGATATATTGGCTTCTACAACAGACTTTTGGTCATCAGTCTGAAGGTGTTGCTTAAGACTGTTTTGGAATCAGGTTGCTAGGAAACTATGACCTTTTGGGACTATCAAGATTTAGCTACTTTTCTTCCAGTCTTTAAGAGTTAGGTCTAAGTAAATACTTGTAATAGAGAAGCATAAGAAATCCCTGAGAGAAGTAGTCAAATTTTAAGGTGGACTGGAACATGTTTTGATACAGGGTAACTTACCATTAGGATCTCAAAATATTTCTCATTATATTATAGTCATCACTTTAATGTATAGAAAGCCAAGGCTAAAATCCTTCTGTAAAATGTTTTGTAAGACTCTGAAGAATTTTGAACAGTGTGCCCCAGTTTAAGCAATCTTGTCAGAAAGACCTTCAAGAATAGCCTCACTTTTCAGGGGCAGAAGGATAATCAGATTTGCCAAGAGACAAATTAGAATTGCCAAATGACCAATTAGGATATTACCTGGGAAAGATCTCATTTATAGTGAAATCTCTTTTGTATATTGAAGTGATCCTCAATACATAGAAATTACCTCTTCAATGATCAATAATCAATTAAAAAAATTAAAAAGACAATGCGAAAGACCACAAGAATCAGATATTTGGGGCCTTCTGTCATTAGAGAATATAGATGTGCCAATTTGCTCCACTTTATATACATGTGTACTTATTTTTCTCAGGCAAGACTTTAGTGTTTTTGATCTAAAGGACTCCAAAAACAATTATCCTTAGAACATACCTTAACAATGGACAATTTCTTAGACTATTAAAATCTTGATTTATTTTGTCATGTATTTAATGTGATAATTTAAAAAAAAAAACATTTGGATTTGCTTATGTAGTTAAGATATGAGAAATGAAAGTAGTTTTTATTTTATTAGAGATTCATTTTGTTATGTGTTTACCACTCTGGCTTATTTAAAAGAAGATAAAACCATATTAGTCTTTTTTTCTCTTTGCTCTCACACCTCCAGGGAGGGGATCAAACTCAAAGCCTTACACATGCTAGGCAAGTGCTTCACCCCTGAGCTATATCCCCACATGACAAGAATGTTGAAAGAGAAAATGCAGTTCTTAGCAGAAAACATCATACCAATTCATAGAAAAGTTTCACCATTTTCATTTATTTCTATGAATACATTTTTATCCTTAATATCAATTGAATCTTCTTGTTTCCAAGATACATAGTAGACACTATATCTAAGAGGGGAGGCTGACACATGTATAAATACCATAATCCCAATCCATGCAAGGGTGTGATTTTAGCTAGAGTCTCTTATGCTCCCTAATTGACTTCATTACAACAAAGACTTAGATAAAAGTTAATGACTGCATCGATAACTGAATGTTAAATAAGTATATTATTATTATATATTATTATTATACATATATATACTTACATATTATTATAAACATATATACTTAGATAATGCAGGCTGGAGTTGTGGCTCAGCGGTAGAATGTCTGCCTAGCACATGGGAGGACCTGGGTTTGATCCTCAGAACCACATAAAAACATATAAAATAAAGATATTGTGTCCTACTACGATTTACATATTGTGGGGTCGGGCTCCAAATTCCTTAATAGGACACCCATAGCCCAAGAGTTAACAACAAGAATAAACAAATGGGACTTACTTAAACTAAATAGTTTTTTCTCAGCAAGAGAAACAATAAAAGAGGTAAATAGAGAGCCTACATCCTGGGAACAAATTTTTACCCCCCACACCTCCGATAGAGCCCTAATATCCAGAATGTACAAAGAACTCAAAAAATTAAACAATAAGATAACAAATAACCCAATTAACAAATGGGCCAAGGACCTGAACAGACACTTCTCAGAGGAGGACATACAATCAATCAACAAGTACATGAAAAAATGCTCACCATCTCTAGCAATCAGAGAAATGCAAATCAAAACCACCCTAAGATACCATCTCACTCCAGTAAGATTGGCAGCCATTATGAAGTCAAACAACAATAAGTGTTGGCGGGATGTGGGGAAAAGGGTACACTTGTACACTGCTGGTGGGGCTGCAAAATGGTGAGGCCAATTTGGAAAGCAGAATGGAGATTCCTGGGAAAGCTGGGAATGGATCCACCATTTGACCCAGCTATCGCACTTCTCGGACTATTCCCTGAGGACCTTAAAAGAGCGCACTATAGGGATACGGCTGCATCAATGATTATAGCGGCACAATTCACAATAGCTAGACTGTGGAACCAATCTAGATGCCCCTCAATAGATGAATGGATAAAAAAATGTGGCATCTATACACAATGGAGTATTATGCAGCACTAAGAAATGACAAAATCATAGAATTTGCAGGGAAATGGATGGCATTAGAGCACATTATGCTAAGCAAAGCTAGCCAAGCCCTAAAAAACAAATGCCAAATGTCTGCTTTGATATAAAGAGAACAACTAAGAACAGAACAGGAAGGAAGAGCATGAGGAAAAGACTACAGTAAACAAAGACGAATGGGGGGAGAGAAACGGAGAGAGAAGGGAAAGCACATGGAAATAGTAGGAGACCTTCAATGATACATAGAATTATAAGAGGTTATGAGGGGCAAGGGGGAGGGAAAAAAAAGGGAGAGAATTGAACAACAGCAGGGGAGGTAGAGAGGGAAGATGGGAGGGGAGGGGAGGGGAGGGGGGATAGTAGGGGATAGGAAAGGTAGCAGAATACAACAGTCACTAATATGGCATTATGTAAAAATGTGAATATGTAACAGATGTGATTCTGCAATCTGTATTTGGGGTGAAAATGGGAGTTCAAAACACAATTTGAGTCAAATGTATGAAAGATGATATATCATGAGCTATGTAATGCTTTAAATAATCAATAAAAAAATACAATTAAAAAAATAAATAAAATAAATATTAAAAAAATACTTACAATTTAATTAGCATGGAATTTATCTGGATAAATGAAGAGTTTGAGGGGATTATATAAATGAATTTTATTTATATAATTGTGAGAAAAATATCATACATATCCCCAAACAAGTGCCAAACATAACAGAGGAGATACACTTCATTAAATAAAAAAATAAAAATTTTTACAAGATGATAAAAAACCAATGAGGGACTGAGGTTGTAGCTCAGTAGTAGATCACTTGCCTTGCATGCATGAGGCACTGGGTTCAAATTTCAGCACAACATAAAAATAAATAAAGATATTGTGTCCATCTACAACTAAAAAAATTTTAAAAAAGAAAGATAAAACTAATGCAAACTGAGATTTAATATATATGATAAAATTTAATATCTGTGCCTTTAAAACAATATCAGTAAACATAAGTTTGATCTCCTTTTAAAGAAGCAATCAAAGGAAATAAACAAACAAATTATAAAAGTTTGTAAACAAATATACCATACATGCAACAAACAAACTGGCACTTTTCACTTAAATGAGATTAGCAATTACAATAATAATCATATCAGAGTTGCCAAGGATGTATGATGCAGACTTTCTCATTGATTGCTTTTGAGTCTCTAAGTTGGTTAAAACAATAATAGAACAAAAAAAGCAACTTTAAAGCCAAAAAACAAAGGCAATATATATCAATAGTTTTCCTATAACAATTCTACTGACAAAAAAAATCAGAGAAATCATCCATTTCATAATAACCTCAAAGAATAAAATACCTGGAAATTAATCTAACCAAGGAGGTGAAAATCTCTCAGTGAAAACTAGACATCTTAGAAGAACAATTAAAGACCCTAGAAGATGGGAAAACCTCCCACGTTCTTGGATAGATAGAATTAATATTGTCAAAATGGCCATACCACCAATAGCAATATACAAATTCAACACAACCCCTATCAAAATACCAATGATATTCTTCACAGAACTCAAAAGCAGTCCTTAAATTCATTTGGAAGAATAAGAGACCCAGAGTGATCAAAGCAATTCTGAGCAAAAAGAGAAATGCAGGAGGCTTCACAATACCTATTCTCAAATGATACTACAGGGCTATAATAATGAAAACAGTATGATAGTAGCATCAAAAGAGACACAAAGGTCAGTGGAAAACACAGATATAAATTTACAGCCTTTTGAAAAAGGTGCCAAACAGAAGAATGAAATTAGATTTCTATTTCTCACCCTGCACAAATGTCAAAATTAGAGATTTAGGACTTAGACCAGAACCCTTGCAATGCTAGAAGAAAACTTAGGATCAGCACTCCATCATATGGGTGCAGATACTGACTTCCTCAACAAGACCACTAAAGCACAAGAAATAAAACCAAGAATCAATAAGTGGTATGGCATCAAACTAAGAAGCTTCTGCACAGCAAAGGAAACAAGAGTATGAAGAGAGCCTACAGAAAAGGAAAAAAAAATCTTTGCCAGATATTCCTCTGAAAAAGATTACTATCCATAATATATAAAAACTTAAAATACTCAACACCACAGAACAAACAACCCAATCGATAAATGAGCAAAAGAACTAAACATTTCTCAAAAGAAGAAACAAATGTCCAACAAATATGTGAAAAAAATGTTCACTATCTCTAGAAATCAGGAAAATGCAAATCAAAACATTGAGATTCCATCTCACTCCAGTCAGAATGGCAATTAGAAAGAATACAAATAATAATAAATGCTGGTGAAGATATGAGGGAAAAGGCACATTGATATATTGTTGATGAGACTGAAAATTAGTTCATCCACTTTGGAAAGCAGTATGGAGAGATTACTCAAAAAACTAAGAATGGAGCCACCATATGACCCAGCTATCTCACTCCTCTGTATTTATCTAAAAGAATTAAAATCAGTGTCTATAGCAATACAGGCACTTCAATGTTTATAGCAGCAATATCACAATAGTCAATTTATGAAATCAGTCCAGATGCCCATCAATAGTGAGTATATACACATTGGAGTTTTGCTTAACCATAAAGAAGAATCAAATAATGGCATTTGTCAATAAAGTAGATGGAATTGGAGAACATTATCCTAAGTGAAATGAGACAGACTGAGAAAATCAAGGGTTGCATATTTTCTCTCATGTGGAAGCTACAGCAAAATAAGGAAAGAAGGAGGTGGGGGGTTGGATATCGTAAAGACATACAGAAGATAGTGGAGTAGAAGGAGAACTAGAGGAGGGAGGAAGGATGATAAAGGGGAGAAAATAAGGAATGAATTTAACAAAATCATGTTATTGTTTATTGTTGCCTTAGCATGATCCCTGCCCTATGTATACCTTGTCCAGTCCCCTGCAGTCTGCCACTGTGGTCCTTGGAACTGATCTGATGCTAAAAACCCTTAACTGTCCACACCCCACCTGATAGAGAAAGGACTTTGGGTTATTTATCCTAACTTCACTGTCTTTCAGCAGGAAGGAGCTTGATGAT